>NW_017100842.1:153312-158712 GCF_001263275.1 Habropoda laboriosa
GGAGATCAAAATTCGCGGAGGAAAAATTTGAGAGACCAAAATTCTCCTTGTGAGGGAAAATTTGAGAGATAAAACGGAGGTCAAATTCGCGACTTCCGGATGGCAAACTAAAATTCTCCGCGCATAGCCAAAACGCCCCACAGTGTTTCGATTAATGGACAAAATTAAAAAACGCCAAGTCTATAAGCTATAAATTTTTATACCTCAAAATGGTAGCATAGGGAAGTAGGTATCAGTATTACCCGAATTTTTACTGAAAATTGAAACTAGAAGTTTATTGCAAATTACAGTGCATGTTTTGTAAGTTGAATTCAATACTGTGATACCTATAAAATAGATAAGTAAATTTTATCGCAATAGGAACAAATTGCTCCAACTTTTTATGCGAAAATTTATCAAGTTCGAAGTGACTTTTAAAAAAAGTACCAGAATGTACCTCCACGATTATTTTTATACTTATATAGGACACATTAAGCTTTACTAATTGGAGTCGAATTTACACGCCCAAATTTGTCCAAGATGTCCAATTGTCGAATATCATTATTAATAAGTTCAGTGTCCATGTTTTTAGCTTACAATTAGTCTCTACCCGTGTATTCCGCGACGTGATAAGACGTTAAGTGCAAACATCCGTCCTGTCTCATAGTTTATAAAAAAAAAGAAAAAAGAATATAGAGATATTAAAAATCATTTAATAGCAAATGAGTCATCTTCAATAGAATCATACATACAATGTTCCAAGTCCCATTCTGACTCGTTCCAAGAACCAAATATGCACTTTTTACATATTATATATTTTAAAAACTGAACAATATACAATTAACTTTTAAAATTCCGACCAAATGTTAAATCACAATTTTTCTTCCTCGAATCCGTACATACACCAAAAACACTGTGCGCCCTCGTGATATCTCCTTCTTCGTTAAGTCCAAATCTTCCACAAACTGAATTTAGAAAATGCTAAATTAATCGAAACGCGTCTCTATCGAAATCTCGAGTCCTTCTCGCACAATAGCCTAACTTCGTCGTCGAAATCCAATTCAACTTCAGATTCGTCTGTCTCTGCCGTGAGCCTAACATGTATAGGTTACGCCAGAATTCCACGCCGTTTAAAATCAAGCAACACATAGTCGAGTACGAATGCAAAGCTCGGATTATCAACATGAGAACAGTAAAATAGTGAAAGACTCACCGCGTGCACGACGACGAGCTAAAGTTCGCAAGGCACTCGCGGCGGAATCCTTCTACAGCGAGACCGTGCTGCTAGTACGTGTGCAAGTTTAAAAACGAACACGTGGAAACAAAATTATCGTTCACTCTCGAGAAGAATGCTTCGACGTACACAACACGCTATCTCGAATTTTTAACCCTTCGCAGGCAAACATATTTTCTGACACTCCGCTACTGAGCTCTGATTTTCTCGCTGTTCCAGGCGTTAGAGAAATCTGGAAAAATTCTGGAACACTTGTCGAAGTCTCCGTTGAATTACACGATTGTCCGTTGAGTCGAATGTTTCGAACTTTCTTCGATAAAAATTCTTTTAGGACAGACACGAGAGTGAATCTTCGCTTGGGTCGCAAATGACCAAAGCTGCCAAACGGAGGGTTAACATACTTCAAACATTCTTATGCTTTTTTCCGTGTTTGCATTTCAGAAAGGACCAGAAAGTATCGAAGCTCATCCGTTAACCAACACTGTTCCTAGTCTCGTAAAAGTAAGTCTTTCTCGAATTCTCCTCCTTTCAATCTACACTTCTTCTAACACAAACACAGTGGCGGCTCGCGAATTTTCCATTAGAGTGATGCGCGCTGCATGCTCGCGTAACCACCGATCTAAAATTGTCAAATCGCTTCGTGTATGGCAGCGCAAAATTTCAAAAAATGTATTCCTTGTTACAACGAAACGAAAGTTACAATATCAGCGATTACTTGGGTTCATCAAAAGCAAAATATAGCGAAACAAACACAGACCGTTCAACGTCGCTGAAAACAAGCAGAGAGAGAAAAAAATATCAACAATATCCAAAATATTTGGCTCACATTTTTCTCCAGTCGAAAAGTTTTCGCCAAAAACGATCAGTTTTACTTTTCTTCAATTACTTCCTAGGCGTACAGAAATTAGTTTCCCATTTACATTCAATGCTGCGACTTAAATTCTCGCGGTAGAGCAGAAAGCATAGGAAAATACGAAAAATGAAAAAAGATTGCACTTTCTCGAACATTAATTGCACGCGAGCGTTAAAGGGTTAAGCAGCCGCCCCTGGCACATAAGCACATACACACCGCCTTTGTAATCGATGCAATTGAATAACCCGTCAGACAGATAAGCGTGTTTACATTTCCTGATTAACCGGTATACACAATCGGGCTAACAATATTACTATTATTTACCACGAAACAAAATTCCTCGAACACGTCCAGATATTACTGGTCTTCCCTAAAGATGATCAACAAATGGACGTACTCGCGACAACCTCGAGGCGACTGGGTTGGAGCGTGTCGGTGGCGAAAGACGCGGAAAAAGCGGTCGAATTCTTCCAGAGTCGGGGTCACGAGCTAGTGATCATCGATCATCGGGGGCAGCGCGCCGCTGAGGCCGATATGATTTGTAGGTATGGCGAATTTTTGTTTGAGAAAAATCGATTACGTATAATGAAAGGAACATTGGAAAATTTTAATCTAGACGAATTCTTTCTGTTGTTCATTTCAGGGCGATTAGGTCTAGTCCCGTTTACCACAATTCCGTTATTATAGCTCTTGTAAAGAAATCGTAAGTTGATGATCTAGTTAGCGGATCCTATTCTCTCAACGATTTTTATGGAATTTTTGACAAAGTTCTGTCTTTCTACAAATTGCTGCAGGTTCCTCATGCACGGAGAAAAAGATAAAATCGTGGCACTGGATTTACTGGAGACAGGATTCACTAGAGTACGTTGCTAAAATACCGATATGGAAGACTCTGATTTAAATATACTCTTCGAAGCTTCTATAGATCTTTTCAAATTTATCTTAATTTTTTTGTCGTAATGTGCTCTTTAGTGAAGACGTTTTCGATTTTTTAAGGGAATTTTTGAATAATTTTGAGTATTTCTAGAGATGTTTTTCTAAAGGGATAAGTTTTTTAAAGTTTTAGTGTAATAAAAAAATAAGTTTTTTAATTTTTTAGTGTAATTTTAATTGTTTTCCATAATGTTTTTTAATTTTTTTAAGGAAATTTTTGATGAATTTTGACTATTTCTAGACACTTTTTTCCCATAGGGATGAGTTTTTTAATGTTCTAATGTTATCTTAATTTTTTCCACAATATATTTTTTAACGAAGCTCCTTTTTATTTTTCGAAGGAAATTTTTCAATAATTTTGGCCATTTCTAGAGATGTTCGTTTTCAAAGGATAATTTTCAAAATTTCAATTTAATTTTCGATTTCTTCTATTAACGGAGGCAATTTGTTTATTTATTTCAGGCTCTGATGGAGTGCTCCCACGAGAGGATCTTAATAAACGAACTAGTGGGAATCTACACTAGCGCACTCCTACCAAGGACACAACTGGCGGCTGCTAACGCACTGTACTTGGCACTTGACAGATGCCGCGACATGGTACACGTGACGAACGATAAACACATTGTACAGGTACAACGGTGAATCCACTATAGCTCTTGTGTCACGTATTTCTAATCGAGAAAATATTTAAGTCTTCTTACTTTCAAAATTTCTTCGCAAATATCACTTAAAAATCCTCCCCTTTAATTCATTCATAAATACTCCCTATACGCATACGCGCACGATAATTACTTAATAATAGTTAACACCTGAATTTCTTCATACTTCACTCTCGCTAGAAAAGTGTCAGTAAAAAGTTTTCAATTTTCATTGGAATATCCTTTCCGATGAGTGGATTTATCACAAAAAAAAAAAAAAAAATGTCAGAAGTGAGTAAATCTGAAATAACCGTGATTAGGTAATTTTCCAAACAGAAATGTTCGTCTCGATCTGAAAAATTCGAGAAAGCAGAAAAGTGTCGATTCGAAAAGAAAAATTCCATGCTCTCGAGCTGTGACAATTTTCTCCGCGAGAGTGCAAATCATATACAGAATTATAATTACGATTAATTAATCAATGCTGAAATTATTCTTGTTACAGTTTGTTAATAAAATTAGCGAGAAATTACTAGGTTATAAGACCAGCGAGATCCTGGGGAAAAGCATCGCGGAGATAGTGTTCTACGATAACTTTATCCTTATGGAGCAGCATATAAGTAAAGGAAGGGAGTTCGAGGGGAATATGAACTGCAAACGAAAGAACAATCAGATGATCACCATCAGCTGCAGGGTGATACCTTTCTGTGTCAGCCTGAAGTGAGTTCGTCTCGAATTTACTATCCGTCTCAATTATTTTTTTCACACGTAATTCTAAAATTTGCTCTTTTCCAGAAAACCGACTCATTATATTTATATATACGATACGACGTATTTATCGGAGAACATTGGTTCGTTAAGTCCAGCTCCAACTCAGCCCCCTTTTATCAGGGCAAATGCTGTTGTTTCTCAAAGGAGGACATCTGATATTAAATCGACCAGCGAAAGTAATGGTTTGAATTTTCGATTTTTACCACTTTCAACATTAAAACAAACAAGAAGGTTTAACGTAAAATACTTTTTTTGTTGAAAAGAAAAAAAAAAAATTGCAACGTTAGTGTGACCGAAAGAAGTTGTAATCTGAAATTGTATATATCGTGGTTTTTGAGTTTTCAATACACCTACAGTTGGAAATCAGGCTATCGGAAGATTGCACATATTGAGAATAGAATTTTTTCCAAATAGTCACGACTGATCGTAATCTCGTATCTCTATCGGCTGTGACAATAAATGAAGAACTAGGACATCTTGCGTTGCACTGCGTACAAATCCTTTTCACTGTATGGAAAAAAGAGAAATTTTTATTTTGATCGCAGGCCGAAGGCGGTCCAGTTTACACAAGCTGCACAGTTTACAATTGGAAGCGCCGATCACGAAAGTGATCTCACTCCTATCGAATTCGATCACGGAATCTACGACGCCCGATACAGCGGCGCAAATTGAAAAAGTACGTACTATTCTAGTAATTATCTCTTAAGAATATTGAAAAATATATGTATAATAAATATTTGTGAATTTCTAGGCAATTGAAATTCTCAAAACGACTGAATTGTACGTGCCATCGTTGAGAGAGGATACAGATCCCGTAGCGACTGATCTAGTCGGAGCCTTACTTTCTGTAAGATAATTTAAGTTCAAGCAAACATTCAAAATTTCTATATTTTAACATTTTTAACATTTTTCCGCGAGACAATGTAAGTTTGAAAAATTTCCAAATTTCTATCGAGAGATTTGTGACATTCAAATATATTCTTAATTTCTAAATT
>NW_017100842.1:158911-161822 GCF_001263275.1 Habropoda laboriosa
CTAAATTTCCATCCAAGTATTTTTAACATTTAAATATGATAATTTCCCTAAGATAATTTGAGTTCCAAAAATTTCTAAATTTCTATCAAAAGATTTTTAACATTTAAATATATTTTTCCGTGAGACAATTTAAGTTTGGGAAATTCCTAAATTTCTATCGAACGATTTAAATATATATTTCCGTAACATAATTAATGTTCGGAAAATGCCTGAATATCTATCGAAAGATTTTTAAACATTTAAACATACTTCGTGCATACGCGCAGTCACCAAGGAAAGCATGGGAATCGAGGAGATCATCGGTGGAATCTGGGCCGCGATATTCCGCAGTAAAGGCTATCGCCAGCAATATCGCTGCCTCGCGTATGCAAATCAAAGGCTTCAGGGGTCCTCAGGAGATCGCGGAAATTTTGGACAGGTGTTTAGAATGGAATTTCGACATATTCAAACTGGAAATTCTGACAGAAAAAAGGTACCATTCACTCAATCGTACAATATTTCTTTTCATATTTATAAATCAATATTAAATATATTTAATTTTTCTACCTCGTGCAGACCATTACTCTTCCTTGGTATGACAGTCATGAACCAGTTCCGCGCTCCAGCCAGGTTGGGTTGCGAAGAAAAAATCGTGCAGAACTGGTTGACCATGATCGAGATGAATTATCAGGCTCAGAATGTTTATCACAATTCAACTCATGCTGCGGACGTGTTACAAGCCACAGCTAGATTCATGCAATCCGAGAGACTGAAGCAAATTCTAGAACCTTTGGATGAAGTAGCCACTCTAATCGCGGCTGCTGCTCATGACGTCGACCATCCAGGTAGATCCAGGTAAATCGAGAAACTTATTCCACCGGTCGATCAATGTTTCAACCGTAACACGGTCCTCGGGTCTTTTTTGACCCGTTTTTATTTTTATTCTTTTTAACAACTTTTGCTGTTACCAAGTTTAGGTTCCCTTAATATTATAGTAAAAGGTTTATTGTCTAGATTCACGTGGCATACCGGTGACCGGGTCCTTTTTGACCCGAAGATCTTAAGTTAAGAGGAAATATTTTAATTCGATCTCTCCGTTCTTTGAATTTCAGCCAATTTCTTTGCAACGCTGACGACAAACTAGCGATCCTCTACAACGATCTATCTGTACTCGAATCACACCATGCAGCGTTAACGTTCAAATTATCCTTATCGAACGACAATGTGAATATATTCAAAGTGAGTTCTAAGGGAAATTTCGATTCTCTAATCCTTTCGCTGCAGCACATTTTAATATACATTCCAATCTATCATATATATATACATATGTACTAAAATTTAATATACCGTTCCAATCGCGGCTGTAGAATCTTTCATTTTGCTCGCATCGTTTTCGAATTTATTTTATTGAATTAAGATGGACGTGCAGAAAGGGCAAAAATTAAGTTTCAAATTAGACTGAAATTCGGCGAAAAGTGAAAAGGCGCGCAACAGATCGTTGCCAAGAAATTTTCAAAGCGTCTATTGGCTCGAACAGCGATGAAAGGGTTAAATTGCACATTTTAATTTGAAAGAAGACGAATAAGAAAGGATTGTACGTTTAATATTCCACAGAATTTGGAAAGGGACACTTATAAACAGCTTCGTCAAACAGTGATAGACATGATCTTGGCCACAGAGATGACAAAACACTTCGAGCATCTAGCGAGGTTCATGAACATTTGCAGTTCAAGAATTGCGGACTATCAACAAGTAGGAGTAAGGACTCTACATATTTTCATTGTTTTCTCTTCTCTGTCGGACGCTATTTTCTCGTTTCCTTCTTCCGTTCGATTGTATATCAACTGTTTTCTCCAGTTGCTCATAAGAATATTACAGAATTACGTTTTTTTCTACTTGACATTAGGTACTGTTTGACGTTCTATTAATCTCCCTAAAATCTGAGTGCAGGCATACTCGGATACCGTGGATATGTCGGTTGTGTTACAGCCAGACAATGTGGTCTTGGTGAAAAGAATGATGATCAAGTGTGCGGACGTGTCGAATCCGACTCGACCGCTCAAGTGCTGCATCGAATGGGCCAGACGAATCACGGAAGAGTATTTCAGCCAGGTACTATAATTCAATTCTTCGTATTTTTTTTCGTGAAAATTCACTTTCTTCAACTCTTTAGCTGTTACTAGATCTTTTCTGGCGAAACGCCGTTCTTCATATTATTAAATTTTCTCCATGGAAATGATTATTTTAGTCAGGTACTACAAATTCAATTCTTCGTATTTTTTCGCGAAAATTCACATTCTTTAACCCCTTAACATATGACTTTTTTCTGACTACGCATGTAAGGATCAGCCAGTTAATATTTCGGTACTATATCAGGTAACAAAAGCTAATCTATTTACAGATTACCAACTAATCAACTCAGTCTTACAAATTAAAACAAAGTCAGGATTAAAATTAACTTTTCTTAGTAAGACAACTATTTTTGTCACATCTTGACCAGAATCTCTGCCACGAGTCTGACACGTTGTCATAAGCTAAGGGGTTAACCATTACTGGATCTTTTTGGACGAAACGCCATTATAGTGGCTCTCTTCTTTATATTATTACATTTTTGACACGGAAATGATTTTAGTCAGGTACTATAATTCAATTTTTCGTATTTTTTCGCGAAAATTCACATTCTTTAATCATTACTGGATCTTTTTGGACGAAACGCCATTACAGTGGCTCTCTCTTCTTTATATTATCAAATTTTTTCCATGGAAATGATTTTAGTCAGGTACTACAGTTCAATTCTTCGTATTTTTTCGTGAAAATTCACTTTCTTCAACCCTTTAGCTGTTACTAGATCTTTTCGTACAGAAAGCCATTATAGTGGCTCTCTCATCAGATCTTTTACACGGAAATATATAAAAATATTTTTAACTTAATC
>NW_017100842.1:161839-162910 GCF_001263275.1 Habropoda laboriosa
GTTAATACGACATACACATTAGGTGATCCCATAAGCGAGAAATATTTCCATGAAAATCCAAGGAAATTCTGCAGCGACGACAGTCTTACCAAAAAAAAAAGTATGAGAAAATTGTGGAACAAGAAGGCGCTTAAATTTTCTTTCTGACAAATTTTGAAGGTTTGTCGAAAATTATAAAATTCGATACGAACTTATGAGACGACTTCATAGTCGATCTAACGTTAACTCCACAGCTAAAGGGTTAAATTCTCTCAACCTTTTCTATACACAGTTAAGGCAGCAGTTTAGGACACGAGCGTAGCAAAGTGTTATTTTTCAGCTTATTATTAGACTATATTTAGAGAAATTTAGATATCAGAGAGAAATCGAAGTTTATAATCTAGAAAGTTTAGAGAATTCTCTTCTCTCGTGCTGAATAGATCCTGAAGACGTGTCACAAAGTGGGAATTTCTGAAGGGTCGTTTAGAAATGACTTGCAATGGTACCAGAAGAGATCAAACGATCAGAAAATTTTCGTTACCTTTTACACTTTATTGTTAGAAAGATATATTCTGTACATTGAGAAAGTTTCTGTTAAAAATAGCTCGAAGGATTCACAAAATTTACCCTTTTTATCTCGTTGATCGCAGACCGACGAAGAGAAGAAGTTAAAACTGCCGGTACAAATGGCGATGTTCGACAGATTAACATGCTCGATACCGAAAGCACAAATAGGTTTCGTCGATTTCATCATCAACGACATGGTCGAAGCGTGGGATGGTTAGTGCGATGCATCTCTGTTTCTATACGCGTACAGACAATGTTTAGTTCTCTCGCAGAGGATAATGTAACACGCGTTTTGTCTTTCTTTTTCAGCATTTATCGACATGCCGGAGATGGTGGGGCATATGAGGCAGAATTACGAGAAATGGAAAGAATACAACGTAAGGATTCTTTTTTTAACGATCTCGTTTCACCCTTTTACGAACTTCACCCACCTTTGAAAAATGTCAATTTTTCTCTGTTCACAAAGTGACCAAAAGCGATAATTTTAAATTTCATTAAAAAAAAAAAATTGAATTTTCATGAAAT
>NW_017100842.1:164105-166594 GCF_001263275.1 Habropoda laboriosa
TTACATAGAAAATTGTGATATTTTGTCAATTTTCGTAGAAAATTAAGGAAACTTTCATAGAGAAATTAATGAAATTTTTATAAACTGACTAAAAATGTTTAAAAATGATAGTTGACTACCAAAGAAAATTTGACTTTCATAAAAGATTAATAAAATTTTTACAAAGTGACCAAAAATGTTTAAAAAGAATAGGACTGACAACGAGTTGACTATCAAAGAAAATTTGAATTACCGATCACTTTTGTCAATGCACGATGGAGTCATAATGAAATCACAATGAATCTCCGGAGGTAACAAAATTATTTCATCTGCTTACAAATAGGAACGAGGCGTATCAACTCTGCAGGACCTCGAAAAGTTACAAAAGTTACCAGAACTTCAGATATACCAATCACAGCCACCCTCGTGACCCATGGAAAAGAAGCGACATCCTCCCACACTCTTCTCGTCCGTCCCAAAAACGCAAAGCTCCGCGCAAGCAAGCGATTTGTAAAATATATTCGTAATATTTAAGATATAGAGGTAAAATACGACACGTCGTACAGTTGTAAAAGCTTTTTTTAGAAAATACACGTAATTCTGAACCCTCTCTCTCTCTCTCTTTCTCCCCGTCTCGTCATACTTCATTAATCTCTTCTTCACTTTTCACCTACCCCACTACTCTACTTTTCACGAAAGCCAGGCTTATTTTAAACCAATGAATACACGAGAAATGGCTTGTTCTATGAATAACCCTATGCGTTATTCTTTACTCGATTCTTTTCCTGAAAATGCCAAAATAAAACCATCGTGCAATTTTTCCGTTAACAGTCATCGAAGCTAATTTTGGCTCAACTATTTGTCGCGCTCGAAATACGCGTGTTACACAATTTGATCTTTTTTTAACCGCGGAATCAACTTCCGACAATTAAGGAAAACTCGCAGAATTCGTAGAATCGTAATTTCAATGAAAAATAAATTTAACGCGGATTTTTCAATTTGGTATTTTTTGCATCGGTAGAGTTAATATTTTTCAAATGAAAAATAAAACCTAATCATCCATTTCGCAGTGTAAATTTCACATCGGTAGATTTAATTTTTTTTTTAATGAAAAATAAAGCTAACACGTTTCACAATTGAAATTTTACATCAGTGGAGTTAATTCTCCACTTGTATATTTTTCTCAAATTTTTTATTCATACCTCTCTCTTCGTATGATAGAAAATTTCCATTTCACGATCAATCTAAACAAAAAATAGATCATTTCTAAATTTCACATCAGTCGAGTTAATATTCCTCTAAAATTTCCCCGGCACGAAAAAAAATCGAAATAAATAAAAAATTTCCATTACCTTTTACTCATTTTCAGGAAGGTGTTGATCTCAAATTGAAAAGAACTCAGGTGTTTTTGTTTTTTGTCGGATTTCACTTTATTGTTTCTCTCAGCCAATAAAAAGGTGGTTCGTATGTATTATATGGGCCTGAACAGCTAGGCGGTTTGCAGACGTAGCTTACGCAAAGTAGTTACGTGGAGAAAAAACAAAGATTTTTCCAAAATATCGTTCATCGGGCTTGTGTTATGTAAGTAATTTCTCGTTCTGCTTTCGTTTATAAAGTTAATCAGCAAAGAATTTCTCGCGCGTTATATTCTTCCTCTATGTTCTATTATCGTCAATATTTCTTCTGTTCTGTTTTTCTCCATTCGTGGAAATTTTTACGACAAACGATTCTTTTTTCGACGGTTACATACAATAAGAGAGAAAATTGTTTATCTCTTTAATTCGTTACGATGCCTATTGAAGGAACAAATCTAACACTCACAAATATATCGGTTTGCCGTGGAACGTCAAAGTTATACGTTTTACGTGTGTGTGTAGATTATACATCGTGTAAATTCGGTATAATAATACAACGGTAAGTGATAATAAATCGTAATAATTATAAAACATGGTTTCGTGTGTGTGATTATATCGGGGCCTCATAAACAACATCTAGGCGATTTTGCATACTTATAGTTCGCACAAAGTTCACAGGAGAAAAAAAAAACGAAGATTCCTACTATATCGATCATCGGTTAGGGGTGTTATCTCTCACTTTGCTTTCCGTTCAGAGTTAATCAGCAAAGTATATTTTCTCTTCCTCTACGTTAATATTATTTATTGTACTGTTTTCCATGCGTGGAAATGTTTACGACACACGATTCATTTTTCAACGGTATACACAATATAAGAGAAAATTATCCGTTTAATTCGTTACGATGCCTACGAAGGACAAATCTAACAGACGAATATATATATATATATCGTTTTGCCGTGGAACGTCAAGTTATATTAAGTTACGTGTGTGTAGATTATACATCGTGTAAATACGGTAGAATAATACAACGGTAAGTGATAATAAATCGTAATTATAACGGGGGATTCTAAATACAAGTAGTCTCGTTTTAAACGTAAAAAAGCAACGGAAGAGAATTCTTAGCGCAATATCGCCGTTGAGAAAAAAAGCTATTT
>NW_017100842.1:166621-175834 GCF_001263275.1 Habropoda laboriosa
GTAGTAGTAGTAGTAGTAGTAGTAGTAGTAGTACAAGTGGGGTGGTGTTAATCGATACAAATTACCAATAATATACTTTATAATATACCTTATCTGTATACCACGCAGATTAGCTCCTTAGAAGTATACCTCTTCTTTCACTCACTCTCTCTCTCTCTAGCACACGAATTAATTAAAAGTCGTTTTATCCAGTATCAAAGAGACACGTTTGTTAGCTTTTTGCTTTTCTTTCATTACAGCTTAATGATATGGACAAAAAAGATGCAAAATTCTCACGCAATATATTTGTTTTTCTGGTATTATATATATCGTATAACGAAGAGATCGGTGTATTTTTTTTTTTTTCTGTTAATTTGGTAAAATGCCCGATCGTGAGTTACAAAATATTGTATATATCCCTGGCACACGTTGTGTAATTTATATGTATATATGTATTGAAAAAAGCAGAGAAATACGAGAGAATTTATCAGAAGGTTGTTTTTCTTCTTCGAAAGATAAGAGATTATTACACATCGATATTAGTAAATATATTTGGTCGATTTACGCGTTACCTAAATCGTTTTATTAAAAATCGTTAAGCCTACTATGTAATATATTATCACTAATATGATGCCCCACACAGTAAAGTTACTTAGAATATCTCGGTGTTCAAAGTCGAATAATCGAGAAGAAAACTTAATATAGGTAAAATTAAATTTAACGTACCCTGAAATATTATTAATCATAAAATCTACTCCCATATTTACCCGCTAAACAAGCGCTCCTCCTCGTCTCCTCTCTCAATCGCGTGCGCGTTTCTCGTTTTATTTTTCTTTCGCGCAATTTTCACGCGTATACCATATCTTTCTTCTATTTCTTTTTTGTTTTACGATTTTTAATCGCGTCGTTAAGAATTTTCTGGCAAGAATCCAATCTGTTTTTCTTGCGATCTGATTCGGTGTTAAAAGAATTTCGTGATCGTCGATTTTAATTAGAAATATATCGAATACGACGGAGCAACCGGAAGTTACGGAATAATGTCTCCTGTGAAAACATTACCCGGCAATTGTGCCGCTAATTAGGAAGAAATATACCAAATAACACGCACCCTAGCAAGTATTAACATGTACACACTCGCTATCAATTAATAATAGAGTATTATCCTAAATATATGTCCGTAAATCGGTACTTTAAAACACATATCCTAAAAACAATTGGTTGTTGCTTTATATCTTTTTTTCTTTTCGTTTTTTTTTTTTTTGGTGACGACAATCGAACCGCAGAAGGTCCGAGTTATCGTCGATTTTTTTTCTTATCTCGGATGGGAGCAGCCACCATTCCCATCATAAATGGAACAACTCTTCATCTTTACTTCTCGTAGTAAAGTCCCCTTTACATTAAAAATCCACACCCTAGACATAAATATGTACGTATATATGTATGTAGTTTCTCGTTCTATGCGATGTGCATTTAGCTTTTCTTTTCTCTCGGAATATTCGACAACGCGCCGTTCTCGTTCAACGGTGTCACAGAGTGGCTCCCCGCGGCGCGTTTTTCGCAAAAATTGCAGAGACACACACCTCGACCGTACATTATTTATCGGAAAAAAAAAACACGATGGAATTGTGCTCGATGCTTCCGCTTCTCTATCTCTTTTTTTCCCCTAATTTGCAAAAGTTACAGGATACGACACATGCGCCTTTTTTTCTCTTAACAATTACACGTTACGCCGATTTAAAACAGAGACCACACACATGAACGATGATATACATATCAAGGGAGGGAAGTTCAAGAAAGTATACTTCTCGCACCTTGAAATATCGCTCTCGAAGAGAGCAAAGAGCTTCTGTTCTTCATTTTTTTTTTTTTTTTTTTTTTTTTTTTTTTCTATTTTATCTCCTCCATCGTCGAGAGTTCGTCGACGACGGAGGAGAATGTTAAAGTGGACATCGAGAAAAGTTCGCGTTAACAGCTTGAAAAAGCTACGAAAAAGCAGCACAACACTGAGTGCTGATGTTCTCGTCTCTCCATCTCTTTCTCTCTCTTCCTCTAACGCGGCTCTACGTTTTATTTTCCTCGTCGGAAATCAAAAGGACATATTTCTTCTCTCTTGTGCGTGTCTCTCTGTCGATGGAATTCCTCGGCGCACCAACAGAGAGGGCTACAAATTTCTTACAAATTCCGAACACGCGAAATCACTCGCTACGAACGGTAGCGAAGAACAAGTGAATAACGCGTGATTACAGCGGTTAATCATGAGGTATATACTTGGATTTAGACAATCATCGGTGGATGGTTTTTACACGTTTAACGATACTCTTCTTCCTTTTCCCGTATGAAACGGTAATCAGGAAATATACAGGCTGGAGCGACAACAATGTCCACCTTGAATATCGCCGTTATTTGTGGTAATATGAAAAAAAATGTATATAAAGCTTGCACGGTATAGAGGAGGGCGTTATTGTGATACCTATGCGTGGTCACCTCTGTTTGTTTAAATACAACGCTATGTTGTTTTCATCGCGGTGTGATAGCCGGTGTTGAGACGATTTCAGAGACGATGAGACATGCACGTGATGCAGCGATACGAAGATTGGAACTGTACCGGAACTTTGATAAACCGTAATGTAAGAAAGTTTATTTTACTACCACATTTGACCCTTGCACGATCTTCAACACCGGCTCTATCACATCGCGATAAAAATAACACAGCATTCTGTTTAAACAAATAGAAACGATCTTGAAATAATCTCTATATCTCCACCCACGCAAAAAATATATCACAATATGCCCCCCTCTATACCGTGCAAGTTTTACATACAACAGTTTTTCATATTATTACAAATAACGGCAATATTCACAAGGTGGACGTAGTTATTGCCCCCCACCCTGTGTATCCTCGAAATGAAAAGAAAAAAAATACTTGGAAGCACTAAGTTGTGTGTTTCCGTTTCTTCTGTCACCTTTGTCACAATGCATGTTTTTCTATCCCCCCTTCGTGGCAATCCAAGAGAAATTACAGAAGAGATACTTCCACCGTAGACAGACTTCAGAGCGTGCCAAAAAAAAAAATGATCGAAACTCTGGATCACACAACACCCCCAAGTTGGGTTACGCGCTCTTTCAAAATTCCACCCCTCCTCTCGCTTCTTTCGAACAACCGTTCTCCATCGAAGTAGTATTTCTGGACCAAGAGTCACTATTAAAAGTCACGTGAACATTCGTGGGTGTATCCGTCTCTCTCGCACGTTTACAGCGGGCGTCGAAGTGCGCGGCTATTTAAGCAACCCGCGTTTCCGCGGCTGAATCAGAATAGTCGAAACAGTCGTCTACCTGAAACTCTACCGGTTCGGTTTCTCCGTGCTACTTCTCACCTAGTTTTCTGCCTCTTGAACGAGCGACAAAGGAAAATTCGAAGGTGTGTGGTGGTTGGTTATGGTGTTCTTACTTTCTTTGCTTTCTCTATCGTTCTGCAAGTTAATAATCAAACCCCCGCTGAGTTCTTCACGTTCCCGGAGAAAACGAAATTACCCCTGTCACGGTGTGGTGGTACTGTGTTTTTTTTAAAGCTGTGAAAAAAGCTTCGTGTGGTTTCGTTAATTCGCGACACCGCACGTATCGTCGTCGCTCCAGTGTGAATCGTTATCGTTGATCGGTCGGTGTTCTTACTTTCGCCGGACGGAAAAGAAAACTAGAAAACGCGTAACAAACGCTCTCCCCGCGAAGGAGTGTGTAAACCTAAAAAATAGCGTGCGGCTCTAAGAACGCTGATTGGAAAAACTCTTAACGACTAGTAACACGACACATCTACAATAAAAACGCTTCTTATCCGCCGTTCGAGTGTCCGTGCGTATCATCTAATCCGATTAGCGTGTTAGTTAAACCCCCTTAAACCTAGTAGAAAAAGGTACTACCGTTAAACCTATACGCAACGAGCTAGCTCTCCTCTTTTACCTTCTCCTCGCAGCAAACACCGTATATCTCGAAGTTTTACGCGATATCATCTCTTCGATGGTTTTTTCCTCGTCGTTAAAACGACGTATACACATTTCGTCCGTTTCTCTTTACGTTTTATCGTAATATATATTTAACGTTATATTAAATTCATTCGCGACAAATACTTACCACTTTCTTTCTTTCATCAGCAATTAGAGAATTCGTTTTCTGTCACACGCATACTATTACGATAACACTTTCTTCATCTCCCTGACTAAATAACTAACGAAGTTTCGCGCACGAATATTATCGAGGATACAGTTAATCCCTCCCTTTGTTTTCCCTTATCGTCGGAACTCTTTCTCGTCGATTAGAGGTTAGTATGGACGCTTGTAGCTTATCGTAGTTTTCAAAGTACGATCGTCGAAGCATGATTTTGTTTAAACAGCTAAGTGTAGCATTCGTTCTCTTTTCTCACCAGGTTGCAACACAACCTCTCTGTTTTTCTTTCCCTTTTGAAATATCAAAACTGTCTCTTCTCGTTCCATCTCTCTCTTCGTAAAACGTTCGTGATGTATCGCACACCAAAAAACTCTTTACCCGCTCAAAATATGCACGATGCTGTTGTATTATTCCTTTCTTATGGTATATCGTGTGTTCTTTTTCCTGCTTCGTGTTCGTGGTATTTATCGATTGTGAAAAGTTTCTTTGAAACACCTCTCTTAATGTCGAGATACATAGAATGTGATCGAGGAACGTGAAAAGATCTACGGTTCTTCTTCCGACCAGGTGTTTCCGATGAAACAACGATCCTGTCGTGTACCTCTGGTGTTACTATAAGCCGAGATCTTAAACGTCTGTTGACATGTGTGGTCAGAATGTGATATAGGTATTAAACTTGTGCCAGTTTTTTTTTTTTTTTTTTTTTTTAAGTATGCTAACTCCTAAACACAACGATTAAGGATTTTTCTCTTGTATTCTTCGATTGTTCTCTTTTTCATCCTCTCTCCTTAAACACCTAGGCTCCTATACGTAACCTAAAGCTATTTTAGCAGGAGTATAATAATGCGTATTCGATGGAATTTTTTTTTTTGTTTTTCTTAGTCTTGTAACTTCTTTTTCTTTTCTAATACGCCGACGTATACAACAATATAGACGAACGCTATACAACTATATCGACGACGCGCCTCCACAAACGCGCACCCATTTTTGTTCAACGGTGAAAAACATCCGCGTCTTTTTTCCCAAAACTTTTGTAATACAGAAAGATCGTGTTAAATTCGATTCTCAAGGGTGTAAAATCCTAAGCGAAAAAGTATTTCGAGTTATTCGAGGATTTTCGTTTTTTTCTCGCGTTTATCAGCGTGTTTGATGTGTCTTCGGGGATTTTTCGCGGGTCATCGGCGTATTTCGTGTATCGGACCGTCTCTCGCGTTTATTAGCGTATTTTACGATCTTGGACATTTTTTCTTTTTTGTCACGTTTATTTGCGTATTTGCGATCGTGGACATTTTTTTTTTTTTTCTCGCGTTAGTTTGCGTATTTGCGATCGTGGACATTTTTTTTTTTCTCGCGTTTATTGGCGTATTTGCGATCGTGGACATTTTCTCTCGTGTTTATTAACTTATTTGCGATCGTGGAGATTTATTTTCTCGCGTTTATTTGCGTATTTGCGATCGTGGACATTTTTCTCGCGTTTATTAGCGTATTTGCGATCGTGGACATTTTTCTCGCGTTTATTAGCGTATTTTTGCGATCGTGGACATTTTTTTTTTCGCGTTTTACCGGGCATTTGATAGTGAAGTTTGCTCGCGTTTATTCTCGTTCACTCGTGAGATGTTCCTTTTCGTTTCTTCGCGTACAAATTCTAGCATACCGCCGATACATTCGAGAAAGTTCGTCGTTCTCGAATGATTTCCGTTCGAGAATGCTCGTTAGAACATGCCAAACTGTGTGTGTTTCTACTTTCTTCGATAAAACTTCCCATTTCAATTTGAATCTTCGACTGGAGAGAATTTGTAATTAGTCACGGGTTAACGTCGGCAAAAATTCTTCGACCACGCGATTCGTCTTATCCTGTGTCTCGAATGTTGAAAAATCTCGAATTTACAAATCGCGTTTCGTTCTGACGTACGACGAGAGATAAATTAGCATCCTGCTTGCGTTTGCAAACCTGTATATTCCCGTGCGTTCGATGAGAATTTGAATCGACAAATGATGGGTGCATCGATCCATCCGGATGCGAGAAAGATTCGAAACGAACCCCCCGCTTCTACGCGATCGAGTAGATATTTATCATTTAAGGAATGAACCTGTTTTGCCGTAATATACCTATTATCTCGTTACACAGTTCGATGGGAAATGCGCTCGAGGAAACGCGTAAACAATAATAGGAGGAAACACTGTTGCAAGCATTCGCTGCTCTGTTTATAATCGAGATAAATATTAAGCCTAAATGCTAATTATTATTGTTTGTTTGGTAATTACATAGCAAGAACTCTCAACGGTGTCTCAGCGATTTTTCTTCTTCGTTCTCTCTTGGTGGAATTCGTAAAAGCGACCCTTCTCGTTCGCTCGTCCTTTTGGAAAAAGGCTGAACGAATAAAAATGGAGAACTTTTGCGTTTTTTCGTTCAAATCGTATCATCTGTGTATTCCCTCTCTCGTTCGAGGAATATATTTTAGACGTACTCGTTGCCCGAGATTAATATCTAAATCTGCAGGATGGGATTGTAATCCCTAATTTAATTGAGTATCCGTTTCTTTTTTCTTTAAACACGACAGAGACACGTGAGATTCACACCCCACGCTCACTCACGTTCTTCTCTCCCTTTTAAGCTCAAGTATAATCTTATTTTCTCAAGTGTATTTTCCTTTCGGGAACCTTAGTACACACGTTCTTAAGTAAACACCTTACTTATATTCCTAACCCTTATTAAAATCGTCGTAACACCCTTCGCGTATTTACATCTGCACATTTGCGCACATCTCGTTAATTCACGCGTTTCACACGCGTTTCTTATAAATCCTCCCCCTTTGCAATCGTCATTGTCGTATCTTTCTTGTGTCTCTCACTTCTCCCGTCGCATCAATGCTCGTCAACTCTACTTATGTCAAACGTGTGTCCTGGATCGAAGAGCAAGAACTTTGACCGATACTGATCTAACACTGGTTCTCTCTTTTTCATATAAAAATTCAGATGTCGGTGGTACCTCTGATATTCCGCGACTGGTGGGACGATTTCGACCGACCTGTGTCCCGACTGATGGACCAACACTTCGCCCGAGGATTGAACAAGGAGGAACTGGTATCACGGTTCTCCGATCTCAGCCTCGACAGACCTCTGCGCTCGATCTTCCGCGACAGATACTACCGTCCGTGGAGGAACGTGACGCGTGAACACTCGAGCGGATCGAGCACGGTTCAGATCGACAGTCAAGACAACTTCCAGGTTAGCGACCTTCTTTTTTTTCTCTTTTACCGATCACACCGTGTATAATTACACCTCCCTCGTGACTCTACCGGAAAATGTGAGACTTGCAAAGCCCTTGGATGCATTGGATGAAGTAGTAAGTAGTAGTTTGTTGAGTATAGATCGCAAGATTTCGTTTGATCTAAAGGATGTACAATCTCGTTGGGTTCAAGTTTCGATTGCTCCGTGTGATTTTAATCAGCAAGTGATCTAACGACCAAAAAAGCGTGTCAAGTGAGATGGATATTTGTTTTCTCGGTTTGGTCAATTTCTTTCTTTCTTTTTCTCGCTGATATAACGAAAAGGGAGATTTTTGTTGGAGGTTCGAGTATTGCTGTTTTCTAGTATTGTCACTTGATTTATTCTTGAGAATCTGTTTCAACTCAGGTATTTGGTGGTGATGCGACTATCGCTTGTGGTAGAGAATCGCGAGCCATATCCATAGTTATCACTCGACGGTACGAACCATATCTATTGTCCGGAGACAATAGGTATGGTTGCGACTACTCGTTTGATTCGAGTGTTAACTATGGATACGGGTCAAAAGTGATCTCTTTAGAAGCTTTTTCTTTTTTTGTCTTTTGTGTTTTTTTTTTGTTTTTTTTTGTTTTTTGGAAGACTACAAGTTAATCTGGTATTACTGGATTTGTTATCGAATCTTGTCAAATATGCCAGTGATCGATTGGTGTTTTACATTGTATATGCTTCGAAATTGATTTTACTTCACACTGCCAAAAGAATCTGACAAATGTTCGAGTGAAATATTTCATCGCGATCTTTCACTGGAGAATTTCGAGCTGTTGTTTCGAACAATTTAGCTGGCACCGCGTTCTCAGATGGTCTGATCCAGTCTATACTATTATGTGTTCTATCCAAGGTGTCGTTTTTCATGTATTTACTTGCAAAAAGGACGAAGTATCTGCAACTGTTTGGTCTATTTTCAATTTTCCGTTTAAACGCCGGTTATTATTGGGCTAAGCAAGTGATCTCTGTCGAATTCTTTCTTAGCAAACGCTGTTTGACAAACTCTTAGACGGTTAGGTTTATTCGTGAATGTTTGGACGAACTAGTCGCTTGTCGATGATAGCGATCATTTTCTCTGAAAGCTGTCGATTTGTCTGTACGTGTGTCGCAGAATCGTTGTTCGAGAAGGGGTAGCTTAACTACGGCACGCTTCGTTAGTCACGTATTTATCTCGGTCAACGTGGAAGCTCTTTAAACGCTCTCAGTTTCGATATAGACGAAAGGGGTTAACTGGAAGTCTCAGGGAGGAACACACCGAGAGACCACTAACGACGTTGTTCAATATTCAGCAATGAAAGAAATCTCGGATATTGCCCGATAGTACGCACATTTAAACACCAAATCGATATTCCAACGAAGTGTGTCTCGAGTAATCAACGAAAAACGTACTTTTTCTCGGGCTAAAGATGTTGTTCCCCCTTTGGTATAATTGTTAGGCTGCATTGCGATAATTAACCTCTTAACACGTTGATGATTTTAGTATTCCTCATGATTTCTCGACGATTATTTCTGAGCCAACGTTCTCCCTCCTCAAGTTGGTGTTTTTTTTTCTTTTTTTTTTTTTCAAAAATTTTTGTTCAAATCTGTGTGTGTGTGTATGTGTGTGCTGTATAGGTGAGAAAAAAACAGCTAGAAGGAATGTGTTCGAGTGAAGATTCCTCTGGTCTTCTGTAGGATTCCAACCGGAAACGGATGGAATCCCACAGAAGATCGGAGGATTTAAAGGGGAAAAAATATGAAGGGTGCAAAGAGTCTCTTAGTTGTCGCGTTAGAGTGTGAATTAGGATAGATCGAAAAAGGTGA
>NW_017100842.1:175855-179945 GCF_001263275.1 Habropoda laboriosa
AAAGTCGATGTGCTTCTAAATTCAACTGATTAATACACGAGGTTAAGCTCAAACTTTCGTAAAGTTAGTTAACTTTTATTATCGTCAATAAGGAAGGTATTACCTACCCAAGGACGAGAATTCGATTCTAGCTTCTTGCGCGATTCTTTTTAAAAAAAAATTTTTTTTTTTTGTGTTAAGAACGGTGTTGTTGCATTAAATTTCTAAAGTATCGAAATATATACACCCACAGGGAATTCAAGCAACTCAATTACTGTGTAGCCAACAGATGTATTATTTTGGAATTCCTTGGAAAATTTGAACCAACAGATTAATTATTTTGGAATTCCTTGGAAAATTTGAACCAACAGATGTAATTATTTTGGAATTCCTTGGAAAATTTGAACCAACAGATTAATTATTTTGGAATTCCTTGGAAAATTTGAACTAACAGATGTAATTATTTTGGAATTCCTTGGAAAATTTGAACAGATTAATTATTTTGGAATTCCTTGGAAAATTTGAACCAACAGATGTAATTATTTTGGAATTCCTTGAAAAATTTTAGCGAATAGGTATAATTATTTTGGAATTCGTTGGAAAATCTTGGCCAACGGGTGTAATTATTTTAGAATTCGTTGGAAAATCTTAGCCAACGGGTGTAATTTTGAAATCCCTGGAAAAATTTTGGCCAACAGGTGTAATTATTTTGCAATTAGTTAGGAAAGTTTTGGCCAACAGGTGTAATTATTTTGCAATTCGTTAGAAAAATCTTAGCCAACAGATGTAATTATTTTGGAATTCGTTGGAAAACTTAGACTCTACAAAGAGGTTTGTGTTTTGTATTGCTATTTTAAATTCGATCAATTTAAGGAACAACCACGAATGGTAAAATTCACAACGACTATTCCCCGTAACTCCTCCAGCCAAAGATAACTGGAATACGTCTTGGGATAGTCGTTTTGGTCCTAAGTGAGCTTTTTTAACTGGGCTTGATTCAGATTCAATTGAAACGTGTCCAAACAACAAAAAGAACTAGAGAAACTTTTTTTTTTTGTATTATTGCTAATCCACAAGTAGATTTATATTTGATTCTACGAATCGATCGATTTGTTAAATTGGACGCGGTTTGAAAAAAGTTGGTGTACGAGTCGAGATGCTTGAAACTATGTGGCAAAAGCGAAAACTGAATTTCGCTCGATAGGACACAGCCGAAAGAAAGTAAATTACTTTGTCTTTTTTCCCCCCCAACGAGAGAAACGCAACAGATCGCGGAAGAAGCGAATTTTCAGAAAATATTTTTAAAAAAAGGCACTATCACAATATATATTATATACATTACACTTCTTAGCGGAAAAACCTATTTAAGAAATTGAAGAAAAAATGTCTCTTTGATATTACACCGTTTGTTCTCGATTTTCTTCTTTTTAGTTTTCTGTTGTTCTTATTCTCAACGATACGAACTGAATAAAACGTCTCGAAATTATCAACACCTCACGAGCTTAGAAATATCTTCCTGTAACGCACTCGAACTTGATTTCTGTACTTTTCTTTCCTATCTCTATTCTGCTTTTACACCGAATACACGTTATATTTTCTTTGCTGATTTTTTTTTTCTTTTTTTTTAATGTGTGATCGTTGTAACTTAGCAACTCTCTCTTGGTTTTAACTGTTTCAAGAATATACGTATGCGTGTTGGAAGCTTTCGAGTGTGTTCTTTTCCTTCATATATCGTCGCGTGCTAAATTGTTTCGATAACTTGTTTATATTACTGGATGATAATAGAGCTGCGCGGCTACTAAACATTTACTGGCCCATCGATTTTTTAGCGTTCTTTTCTTACAATATCGTGCAGTTGCTTGTTTTCTGGAGTTACTCGATACAGTGAGAGCGTAATATCTGTTCCACTATTTCGCGGTTCTACGCGGTCGATTTATAACTTAGGCTGAGACAATCTAAAGTGAACCTCCTCTTTTTCTTTTCTTCAATATCGTTAGTGTTCTTCGTTTAGTTTTTTAGTTATAGATGTTTAATCGATGTTAAGATCTACACGGAACGTGTTACACAGTTATACATTTACGCGTGTCTGGGACAATAAACCGAATGGAAAATTCAAAGGTCGATTATTACCGTGGTTATTTTCAAGACCTAAAAACCTGGGATCAAAGTGATGGTGCGGGGGTGGGTCAATTAGAATGAAAGGAGCGCATTCGTAAATGGGAAATTACTTATAGAGGTGTTAGTTCGGCGGGAAATTTAAATTGTTAGTACGGCGGGAAATTTGAAAAATGAAACTTACAGGGAATTTCTCTCGGGAAGGACAAATTGCAATAACTTAGGAGGGGTAGAGAAAAGAACAAACAGCAGAACTGTAACCGAATGAAAATAAGAAAAAATAAAAACACTAAAATATTATCTATCGAAAGATAACGCTATCCAAGGGAACGTTCGAAAACAGGACTACTGTTGCAACGAAACGGCTCGATAATCATTGAATAAAGTGTAACTACAACACCCGATATAGGACGGTAAAACACGATAAAGAAACGGTGAAAATTCTCGAGGAATTGTGATTAACGAAACGAAGGAAAAAACCGGAACACCAGAAGGCCCGAAAACCGATTTCTGTTTCTACTACTGCTACTGCTACTACTACTGCTGTTTTTCCTCGACATTTTCCTCTCGTCTGACTGCATAACTTTTGTTATTCTCTTCTTTCTAGTCGAGTTTTGTTGTGATACGCAAAAAGAGGATTTTCAGAAAAGTTTGCTCTTCTCTAAGTTTACCCTTTAACCCCCCTCTTCCTTTTCAAATGGTTCACAGCACCGCGTAGTGGTTACAAGGAGATTCGAAACGTTTTTCGGGACTGTTAGGAATGTTTCTTCTATTTTTGCTCGGGTTTCTTGGTTGTTCAGTATGGATTTCAAAGCGGGAACCCCCTCCCACGAGGAAGAGGGGGCTTAAAAAGGATTCTTCTAGGATCAAATCAGGTCTCGAAAACTGCTATTTTCCTCTGCCTTTTTCTCTGTGTTTACGATTTTCTCTGTGTTTTCTGTTTGAAAAATGACTCGAGCGCAGCGGAGAAATCGTCGAAAAGGAAATTTTTTGTTTTCTGTTTCACACACACTTCGATCCGGTACACGCGAATTTATTCCCTGACAAACACACGCTTTTTGGTTGTTTTTCTTTTTTTTTTTTTTTCAAACACCTCAAGTTCCCTCTTTCTAAAAAAAATCACAGTTTATTCGCCGCCTGAATTTCTCATCGGCGAAAACCCCCCCTTTTCACAGTTCTTTCTTTTACTCTTCTCGCGAAAGAATTTTTAGTTTCTGCTCCGTCTCGAAACACGAACGATGCCGAATATTTGTAATTACACAAAGAGGACGTTTTTCCTATTTCTTCTCTATTTATTTGTTTCTTAGAATCCCAAAAATGGATCTCGGATGTCACGCGGGTATCAGTCTTCTTTATTTCCTGTTATTTTTTTTTTGTTTTTTTGTGGTTTTTTTTTCTTTTAATTCTATCCAACTTTCTTGTGTCTCGCAGAAAAGAACCGAAAGAGAATTTATTACACGTGAGGTGTGTGTCGGTAGCACCCCCCTCCCCGGAAACGGGGGCGCCGCTCTGGGACTTAACAAAACGGCTTCTCTTCGCTTTTCTCTTTTGTTTGGTACGAGAACTTTTCGGATCTCCTTTTCTCGCTATATATAATCTCTATATGAAAATAAATGCTTCTCGAATCATCAACGATAAGACCATATAGAAAACGATTCAATACGAAATTTTATATATACAAAAATGCAGGCGCGCAAAAAGTCTTTGTTTTTTCGTATGTGTGTATAATAAATCTGCAGCAGCACAGTATCTGGAGATTTTACAAAAATCTGTCTGTCTATGTGTCGGTTTCTCTTTCTCTTAGCTACTTTACTCGAGGTACGAAATAAGTAAAGGTCTTTTCCTTTGTATCACCTACGCACATCTTTTCTCCCTTAGATTTCTTCTCTCTTAAAACTCTCGAAAAACTAGCTCGCCGGGTCTTCAGGTACGGACCTGAGGAACCACGGTTCGCCTCTCTCGCCTCTTTTCAACGTTTCCCCCCCCCCCCCTTTTC
>NW_017100842.1:180190-189336 GCF_001263275.1 Habropoda laboriosa
TTTTCTAGCCGTTCGAAGTGAAGCTTGCTAACCACGAGATAAACATTTTCTATTTCCTCGAAGAGGAAATGCAATTCTTTATTTTCTCCAGGTAAAAAAGAAACAAATGATCTGTCTCTGTTCACCTACTTGTATGCGTATGCTCGTCTTTCTTCTGCAAATGGGGGGAAAAAAAAGGAACGGTGTCACACAAGTAGGCGCGCTTGTCAGCTACATCTTCCCGGTTTGCTTTTCTCTAGATTCGCCCGCTCTACCACACCGTGCACAAATCAACGAGGTATCTCTGTGCGAAAACGCGAGACGTTACATGAAAGACGAAATGAAAAACTGAACCAACTTCGCAATACCGGTAATATTAATGATGCAACGGAGAGATGAGAGAAAAATTGCTAGAATTATTGTTGTCTCCCTACATTTTTTCGTCTACAACGGTTTCCTGCGTTCTGTGCAACTCCGGAATAACGAGAATATTACACGTGTCTGTGTGTGTGTTATCTCGTGGTTAGAAGCCAACTCTGTTGTACAATTCGAGGTTTTTTTTCTTTAACGGAAGAACGGATTTTTCTTAATGCTTTCTTGAATTTTATAACTTTGTCGCGATTAACAATATATCGGTTTTTCAATGCTGATTCTCTTTAAGGAGCTTTACAAACGGTTGGTTGTGCGTACAGTAGCTAAAAGCTGAACTGTATATATGATTTCTATTATCCTGTGTTCGCCAAGTGTGCGAACACACCCTAGATTCCAGACAAGGAAACCTGTTATTTCGAAGTATAGACAAGCTTAGACGAGTATTATAATACAGTTGTGTGTTGGTTTTTTTTTTTTCTTAAGGACGCAGGCGAAGTTGCCTTCGCCTGCCTAAAGCGGCGTACGAACTTAAATGGACTTAACCTTCTTCTATGCTTGTCGATTTAACAGAAAAACGAAGCCTGAATACTTAAGTTTCGCAATGAAAAGAAAAAAAAAAGATAAAAGACGATGGTAGAGAGAGAGTCAGCGGTTATGCGGCCAGAATCTGATGGAATTTATTCTCAATGGTCGTTTGGATCTCTTATATAGGCTCTGTTATGCATCGTATTAATTACACGTAACATCATGCTCCCAGCGGAAAAAAATGGACCTTTATCTCTCTCCCCCGCGTACGCCACTACTGATCGCCACGAAAAAATATTTCCGCTCTATTTCGTTCGTATCGACATGTAAACGTACATGGATTTCTGTTTTAACGACTGCTGGTTATTCTGCGCAGGTAATACTAGACGTTCAACAATTCTCACCGGAGGAGATCACGGTGAAAACGGTCGGTAACAATGTTATTGTCGAAGCCAAACACGAGGAGAAACAAGACGAGCACGGATTTGTCAGCAGACACTTCATACGGAGATATCAGTTGCCCTCATCTCACGATACGATCAACGTCACCTCGAGCCTTTCTTCAGATGGTGTTCTAACTATCACGGCACCCAAAAAGGTAAATATACAGACGAAGAGAAGAGAGCTGGTCCGCCAGCGCGAATCCGAGCAAAAGAGGACTTTTCTCGCCCGGTTTTGCTGACGATTATTTATATATGTATATATATCGCAAAGCTAGTTGTTGCTAAGCAAAATCGATCCTCTCTGTCTTTTCTACCTTGATTATTTGTTTGTTACTTTCTGTTTGTTATTCTATTCGACTGGGTAGATTTGTTTTTTCTATTTTGCAATTCCAACGTTCCGTGTGCCCTTGTGTGGTAGTAGACATTCGGTTTAAAGAGGATGGTGCCGACGATTTAGTTCTCGATCTCAATACTACGAGTCTGCTATATTAACTATAAAAAGAACGTCTTCGTTGGATTAAGGAGTTCATTGGATGAGGCACATTCGTAGATGTTTCAACGCGATTATCGACTTTAACTCGATTATAACCCCCAAGGAGCAGCTCGAGAACTGAATGTAAATAGAATTTGTGAAGTAAGATCGATAATCGATATTACGTAAGACGAGACGATAATTAGGTAAAGAAACTCGGGAAAATAGAGAGTTAAAATCGATAATGTTCAACTAACGAGTGCTCCTCATCGAAATGCAATTAGTACTTTCCGATTCACTCAGTATTCTGAGCAGACATCGTGAAAATACGCTAGATCCTACTTAGACACAGGACTAAGTGCGACATCTATGTGGCTAATATGTGAAGGCTAGAGTGACGCTACGTTCCGCCGTATTATTGTAGATAAACAGTATTATTCGAAACGTCAAATGCTTCGGAACTTTGTACAGTTTGGAATATTATTCTCGAATACTAACATTGTATTTGTATTAATTATTATATAGAAGTAAGTAGCGACACCGTGAGCCCTAATATTGTATGTTAAAAGTGTCAGATCTCTTAAATTAACGTGTTAAAAGATTGTAATTATAGTAGAAATACGTCGGTTCTAAATGACCGCTTACCTAATTCATGTATCTCGAAGTGCTCTTCTCGAATTGTTCAAAATGTGAGGAAATTTCGAACTCTAATCAGACCAGATTATGGTTGCGTACGGATTGTTCAAGCACCGACCCCGTAGGGTGCACTATAAAAACACAAATATAAATAGTCTCGATTTGCTTCGTGTTTTGTCGTTCTAAAGGCTTTTCTAAGGGATTATCGAGATGATTTTTCTTATATATTACGTTCTTTCTGTTTCAGGGAGAAACACCTGCCGGAACCGAACGAATCGTCGAAATCGTGAAAACAGGAGAACCCGCGAGTAAACCGATCAAAATAGAAACGACTACCGAATAAAAATTATTGCCTAATGATATTTGTAACTTAAATCGATATTTTTTATATTCGAACTTTATGTAATTATAGGTCTTGTAATATAGATTAGAATTTTTTTATAACAAATAGTAAAATCAGAAATGGATAAAAAATACAAATATAAGAATTATTAAATACTCGCACAGAGTTATTATACCCTGATAAATAAATAGACAATTTCATCGCTCATTTGAACTATTTGCGTAATATTCTAGCGGTATAAATACCAAATGTGCTTTTAACGTTATTACTTTTGTTTTACATGTTCAATCTGAACTGTCAATTGAATTCAACAGTATCGTAGTAACCTCTACTGTCAACTACTGTATGTCATAGACACTGTAGTATCTTAATTACACGATAAAAACAACAGTAATATCGCAGAAGCGTAAGCTCAAAAATCCAAACCAAAAAACTACAAAAATGAAATAAATCACTTAAAAGCTAAAGAATACCCACGGTAAACTGTCGCGCTCCGCACCAAATCCGTCTCGTCTACATTTTCACGTCGTTGTCAGCAGCCTCGTGGACCACGTAAAAGGAGTGGAGGTATGTTCACTGGTTAGTGGGTCTTCGGGTGTTCGCTGCGTCCGAACTGAACGAAAGATTATTTACGAATGCGTCGAGGCAAGCCGGCCGGCCCACTTATATAGGCGTGCGGCGTCGCAGTGCTGAACGTTCGAGAAGTTGCACCGGCTACCGGCACCTAATGCGCACTTTCTTCCGGACCGTTATTTCCACACTTTTTCCATCACTTATCCATCAGCCACCTATATCATAGTATTCCCCGTGTCACGAACTATCATTTCGTGATACTGTCATCGTGATTTTTCATAGATTTTCCGAGAAAATAGCCAAAAACCAAGTATTGATCGGCGGCAGAACGACGAGATTTCTGGCACGTTCCCCTTCCCAAACCCCCACCATAACCTAACACACACAAGCACACGATTCTTCCATCTCCGCTTTGTGTACGGTAAAACGGTTAGGCTGCGTGCGTGATAGAAACGAACGGTGTAACCTGGTGTTATTTGTATGTTTGTTTTCATCGTTACGTCAGGGGAAGGGCTATTCCAGGGGAACTACGCGTTGCCAAAATCAAGGACAGGCTACGAGGTTGTCCTAAACAACACCTGAGCTTCTACGCGCAATTTTCTAGAACGTCATTGTTTCTAGGACTTCTCACGCAGCGTCTCGATCGTGTTAATTACCATGGGGACATACAAATACTATTCTAGATAACATTTTTAGTGATCGCCTGCAGCGTGAGGCCGAGATATTCGACAATTATCTCGTCTACAGGTGATTCTTTGAGATAACTCCGGGAGAAAGATTGCATTTCCATTCGCAATAGTGGGGGATACGCGTCAGTGTTTACGTAGAACCGAAGGGCAATTGAATGCGTCTTTTCGATGGAATCGAAGGGACGCCAAACTGCGACGGGACTTTATCGTGACACGTGTCGTCGAAACTACGCAGTTCGGGATATGTTTGATAAACGAAATTCCATCAACAAGATGAGGATGCAAAAGAGAATAAATTATATCATAACGAATTTTACTTTATGCTCGTTGGTAGGCGCGGTCGCGATACTGGCGCCAGTGACGCAACTGATGACAGCCTGTTTGCAAATAC
Source organism: Habropoda laboriosa (assembly GCF_001263275.1). Taxonomy (NCBI): domain Eukaryota; kingdom Metazoa; phylum Arthropoda; class Insecta; order Hymenoptera; family Apidae; genus Habropoda; species Habropoda laboriosa. Next base: position 184,614 of record NW_017100842.1, read on the forward strand.
ACGTGACTCACAAATAGCGTGACGCGGGTCAACATTCCGAGGTTAATGCGGTTGACCACGGGCGGAAAAGGTGTCGTGCGGCGTTTTCTAATCACGCGATAATTTTACATCGCATTATTGCGTGTCATTACCGACCTTACCGTAAAACAACGTAGACCGGCGTCCCTATGCAAAAGGTACATATTATTGCGCAATACAAGTTTCGTCGTAGCGACAGCTGTAGCAGCTCTATCGATTTTCCTCGCTCGTCTTCCGGTCTCCGGTTGCACGGGATCTCGCAGTTCGAAGACGCGCAATTGATGTAATTTTATTCATGGGAATACATAGGGTCGTGGCCAAAACGTTTCGTGGAGACCAGGCGGAATCCTTTGTGTATTATTCGAACGTATAATAACCGGAATAGCGAAACGGGATTAACTTCGTGGGGCAAGGGTAAAAAGCCGGCTTCATAGAAGCAGGAGAGTGTATAGCTAGTGGAACCGATATAGCGAGGTAGTAAATTAACACTAACCGTACCACGCCCGGTTGGAAAATTTGATATGTAATTTCTTTTTATTATTATCTAAAGCCTATTTTCTGCGTTGTTCCCTATATTAAATTGACAATCAGCTGTATTCCTTTCGGAATAATATCATCTTTATTTCATAAACTGTCATTCAACCGGCTACTGTAAGAATAGGTATACATAAAGTGCCGGTACGGTTAATGTTAAAACATTAAACGACGACATCAGTTGGTGTAGCCACACCCAGGGCTGTACGTCACTTGTAAATTAATATTTAAAATTTTTTCTTACAATTTTCATTAAAGCTGTACAATATTAAACATTCATCGTCTCTTGTTCATTAATAATTACCGTATTGGTGAAAATGAACCTACAGCTGTTAAAAATTAAAGCATAGGCAAATTTATTAAATATGTATATTGAAAAACCAATTCAGAGTTGACATTGAACAGTCCTGAACGAAATGTGAGTTTCTTATCTCCCTCAAACTGCTCGAGTTACATCTACTTGGACACCTGGCCGATTTTACGTCGCTATATCGCTTTCACCGACTATACAATAACGTGCAGATGCTTGCGATAGATTCGCACGGGCTGGGAAAACGTCGAGAATAGAAACGGGAACACGTCGTCCATCCAGATGCAGACTGCGTGTCTCTTGATGTTTTCAATGGATGTTCCTTGAGTGTGCATGGGTGCGTAACATTCTCTGGAACGACATGGCTCCGTGGCTCGGGCAACTGGTTGGTGTTCGGTTAGTATGGTGCTTGGTTCGCGCATCGAACGGTTGTAAATTTAGCGGTGTCGTTTATACAACCGCGAGGTCGACGTGGTAAATTTAGAAGCGAGCATTATATGTAGGTAACGATGAGCATCTTTATATGGGCTCTCGTACTGCGACGTTCGTAGCGTTCGTCCACCTCGTGAACCACGGACGTTCACACTTCTGAATTAGTCTTTATCAGACGTTATCACGTGGCACCGATACGGCCATGTTTTTTTATCGGTCACGCACACCGAATGCGCAAATTATACGTAGCAAGGATGAATTTCAAAGATGCATACGCGAGGTTTGTTTTTATCGCGGAGTGAGGTTAGATTGGTAGAATTTCGTATGGAAAAGATGAATTTAAAAGGGAGAATAAGGTATTTCGAGCATATCGAGTCTGTCGGAGTCCGGAACGTTCTACGGACAGATGCAGCAGGTAATCAATAGTTGCAGCGGTCGAGTTTTATACATATATATATACACAGGGACGTCTAGTGTATATAGTAAATACGTCGGAGCATTTTAAGTCACGACGTGCTTTTGGTCACGTACTCCATCCAACGTGTAAAATTGTATTTATCAATAGAATTAGCCGTGACCTCGGTTAACTATAAATTCCGATAAAATGTTGAAAACAAGCTAACCTATAAAACTAGTTGCAAGTGTGTACATATCTAAATAACCGTGGTGTGTTGTTAATTTTAGCTCAAGTGGATATGCTATACTTAAACTGGAATGCGATTAACGATCTGTGTTGTGGTTGCAGGTAGTTTGATAACTATCTCTCTGTTTCGTATTCCATTTTCTTTCGTCAACACGTTGTGGTTGTCTCCGACGTTGTTCGTATTAAAACGACAACACGCGTTAAAACATGATAAAAAGTGTGTATCGTGAAACGAATTGGAAGTGACGAGGACGTGCTAGTACGTGCAGTAATTAATTAAACGGCCGAAAGTATGAGCAACTATCTACCTCGATAATTGTCCATTAAAAAAGAAAAAAAAAGGAAAGCAGGCATGAGTAGTACCGATGAACAGATAATGATAGGCTTCTGTCCAACGTTTGTTCGCGCAATCTATGTGTTTTGCAATAGAGCGTAACTCGGTAGAAACTAAGTTTTGCTTTACACCACTCAGTGCTCGTCCTATCGTTTCTCAGTAAATTAGTGCGACTTTCTTTATACATAAATAATAGGATTACAGAGACACGTTACTTGTTGGTGTTCTTGTGATTAAAAATCGTAATCCTTTTTAATACATTGTTTTAGAATTTTCAATTTTACGAATATTACGATATTTCCATATTTCGACATTACGAAACTTATATTTCAATATTACAAATTTTGGAATATTTTGAAATTTCGCATCTGAAAAATAAATTTCGAATGTTTAATGAATTTTCAAAATTTCTTGAATCGAGTATAATGAGTATACAGATGTTTCTTTATTCTCAATATTACGAAAATTACGTTTCAATAGTAGGAATTTCGAAATATTTTGAAATTTCGAATGTGTCGTGAATTTTAGAAATTTCTTGAATCGAATATGATAGACCCTGTAATATAACAGGTACGCAGATGTTTCTTTCGAGAGAAATTCTACCCCGAGAGGCGGTGCACAGGTGTGTCCGGAGCTTAAAATTCCAGAAGCATCTACGAACCGCCCCATTATCGATTCAGATTCTGACAACGTCGTACCTGTAGAATATCATCTACGCAGTGTTCTCACGAGAGGAATGAACGTTCTCAAGTTGTCACGCAGTCACATTATTAGAACCGTTATTTTCTTTGATATCAAGTTCGTTAATTAGATTGTTCTATTAAGAGAGACAGTCTGTCCAGGCTAGTTATATAAGAAAAAAAAGTAAGTGAAGTTTCTATCGTTCCAAGAAAACTCAGCGTGGAGTGAATCAAAGTATAAAAAGACAGTCCTAACGTCGTAAATGTTATCCTCAAGGAGAAATTACGTGATCTCGATTTTTCTGATTTAAACTTCGATATATTTTTCGCCATACACAAACTTACGAATCTTTCGATTAGAGCGATACATATTGTTTGCATCAGTTTAAACATGTGTCATTTGTTATTTTGTTTCTTATAGCTAGAATGCATTCTTGCATTATCAGTAGATATTAAATAACTTGACTTAAAGGAATCGTAGTATTACTCATGAAACCTACAATTTCGTAACGACAAGATAATTAATATATACTTTTCACAGTGATAAAATTAAATAACGATTGTAGGCAGTGCAAGTAATCCTATATTGTTTCGTGAAATAATGCAAGAAAGGCACGAGATAACTGCGATGTAGAAGGTAAATGGAAATGCAGGCCAGATTGTAACGCGCCGCGACTCCAGTGGTGGCGTCGTGAACTACGTCGAATATCATGGAAGACTCTTTTGCTGGCAGACGGTAATACGTGATCGTACCTTAATATTTCCCTTTATGCAGCGCTCTCTCCTTTGTCATGTTCGTAACGGAGATTTTCCTCTCTGTCATTTCTCTCTTTGGTACAAACTATATCGTCGTCGTACGTTTTAACCGCTTTCATTTCTATGAACCCAAGATTATTGTTCGATTTATCCTCTTCTTTCAACGCGAAAAGGATCTGATAGGTGTACGTTCCGAGCAAAGCGCCTGCAGTCGGTCCAAACCAGTAAATCTGAAGATATATTCACGTGAAAAAATTACGTTTATCGATCGCCTATGACGTAATCTAATCTTCACGTTAGCGAGTCAATATTTGCACTAATCTTTTCGCGAGCCTATGAGGTAATGACTCGGAAGCGATAAAATGCGGGAAATCTAAAGCGTGAAAACTCGTGTCTGTTATCAAGAATGACGAAGATTAAAAAGGATCGAAAAAGATTATAGAAAATATTACACTGTGAAGAAGATTTTCTAAATCACTGAGTAAATAAATCGTTTTATTGGGAAAATTACGCTTACCCATTGATCCTTCCAGTTACTGTTCCAAAATGCCGGACCGAATGTACGAGCAGGATTCATGCTGCAACCAGTGTAGGGACTCTGAGGAATTGGAATATTTTCTGAAATTTTCATTCGTACAAATTTTTTCACGATTTTTAGAGTTGAATCGCTTACAGCCGCTAGTGAAATCGCAACAACGGAGAAACCAAATCTGATTGCAGTGGAATCCGTGGTGTGGGCGCATCTTGGGTCCCAAGTAGCGCAAGCTGCGCAAAGGATGAACGACGTACAAAGTGTTTCGATTAGAATGGCCTGCGTGGTGCTGATCCCGGGATGAACGACGGTTACGCAGAAGTTCGACGAGTTTGAATATCCATCGTTGAATAATTCGGGCGGAGTTATCGTCTATTCGAGGAAAATTGATAAAACGGTAATTAGAGAAAAAGGAAATGATTCCGCTGGATTGTATCAAGAAAATTGATACTAAAATTTAATAAAATAAATAAAATTAAAATGA
>NW_017100842.1:189855-213823 GCF_001263275.1 Habropoda laboriosa
TCAGTATTTAAAAAATTCCACTGGATCGTATTTTAAGGAAATCCAGAAAAAATTATTTAACAAAATAAATAAAGATTACACTGAATCACATTTCCAAGAAAATTGCTTAATAATATAAGTAAAATTAAAATGATCGATATTCAAAAAATTCCACTGTGTCATATTTTCATAAATTCGAAAAAATTTATACAGCTACATATTTCCTAAAATTATTTAAACTGCTGCAATTTCAAAAAACAACTTCGTCACAAAAACATTGACCAATTTCTTCACTTTTTGAAAACAAGATCCACTTGAATCTCTCCCTTCTCCCTCTCACCCATTCAATGGAATAAAACAATAAATTCGTACCATTAGCATTCCGTATCCAACAGTGGCGCCAATGAACTGAGCTATTACATAAACGATGCCCGTTGGAATGGTTTTAATGCCGAATATAACTGCTCCGATCGTGACAGCTGGGTTCATGTGTGCGCCACTTATGTGACCCAACATCTGTGACAAAAATTACACTTTTTACAATTGTGTTTCTAATTACGATCAGACATTTTTTCCACGTACGCTTTACTACCATTCTCCGGTACATTTCCCAAAGGACGACGTATCCTTACCATAATGAGAAGGTTGACGGTCATACCGAACGCTATGGAGGCCTGCAATGGCGGCGGTGGCGTATGTCCCATAGTCCCCAAAGAACCCATGCAACCCACGAAAAGAAGCACTCCAGTGCCCACTATCTCAGCGATGAACATCGTCATCGTACCCTTCTCCATGGACCACTTTCCATCTAAAAAAAAAAAACAAAAAATATCGAATTTCTTTATTCTTTAAATTCTCATTCGAGGCTTCTAGGTTGGAGCTCTGTTGGGCTGAAGGAACCCCAACTCGACTGTGCTTTCGGTCCCCAAAAAAAGACAAGAAAAGTTATAGCTCTATCCAACGGTAATTAAATTCCAACATTTCGCCAAAATTAAAGTTAGCCTGATTAAGGTATGGAAAACTACTTGTATCATACAGGGTGTGTCGTTGTACAATATACAAAGAAACCTGTGAAACAAGGAAACACCCGAATGATATCAAGTTAGTTCTACTTGAAACACGTTTCTCCTGATTTTTGACTTAGAGATTTTGAAAATCTTCAACTGAAATCCAAGAAGACACGCGATATTATCGGTATGTCTCTACAGTCTGTTGAATTTAATTACCATTCCGACCAGCAAACCTCTAATAAAGAAACCAAGCAATCGATACAGCGAAATCCTGAAAAAGTGCTTCCTCTTTTTCGACGGGAGAAAATGATCGATTGAAACTTACTTTGGGAATCTTTGCTTCGCGTCTCGATCTCCATGGTGCACCAGCAAACCTTTACCTTGCACTAACAGCCACCGTTACGGTACTGTTACCACAATCAGCACTTGGATTACGTCCGACAATACTAATCATCGGTGGCTATCGGGAGCTTCGCAATATTAGTTTAAAAAGGAACTGTCTTATCGATGAGTGTAACGATACGTTCGCATTCTTCGCCGAATCAGTGCTCGGTTGTGCAGCTCAAGAGGAGTTACAAGAAAATTTCATGTCTCTGATATTAAAATATCGCCAAGGTTAATAGTATCGCGCGTGTCAAGCCTCTGTGATTCATGCGTCACGTTAACTCTTTCAGGTACAGAGGCCAAGGAACGTTTTAACACTCTATACTGCTAATAAAAACAATTAAATCTGCTCTCTCTCTTTTCCTCTTCTGCCTTTTCTATTTTACACTTTTAACGATGAAAAAACCAACTGGGTAATTAATTACTTATCTTGTTTTTTCTCTCGCTGGAATAAGTTTGTATTTACAATGGTTGCACCGGCGCTACACTTTTTCTCGCCGTTATCGGCGCTACACCTTTCCGTCACGGTACAGTCGGACGAAGAAATTTGGTAAAATTGTATCATTGTGAAACAGCGTTGAGGGGTTGCACACGTTTCTGGATTTGCAAAAATCGATCGTTTTACCTATTTCGAGAGATAATAATAGGTTAGGGAGAAAGTCTTTTTACAAATTAAGGCATAGTTGAAACTAGAGCTGTTACTTAACACTTTACCGACCGGTAGCCTATTCGGCTTTTTGCTGCCAACACTTACCGACCGGTAACCTATTAATCCACTTTTTTTTCGCCGACGCTTACCGACCGATAGCCTATTAACCGGTCAAAGTTTCATTTAACATTTCTACAGGTATAAGAAAAAGCGTGTATATTCCCGAGCAATAGCCTAGAGTCTAAACAGAGCCGGTGTCACCGATGTATCTGTGGCCGAGTGACCGGTCGAAAGTGCGTAGAATGTTCAACCGCTACCGGTCGGTAAAGTGTTAAGAGATACCCGGATACCCGGGTTACTCGTGAGATACTCGGGTAATCAGAAAGTACCCGGGTAAATAGAAATTATCCGGGTATCTCATGAGATGAGACAGCTGAGGGTAGATATCTATGATTCCTCGACTGTTTCGGCAGAGGTCTCAAAACAATATTGTGTAGGGTACAGGTGCACTTTGACACGTCGGCATCGTTGCATCGCTGTCGCGTCCGATCCGCATTTCTTTGCCCGGGGAACCACCAGCGGTAGTGGCCACCGAGATTTCGACTGTTTTATGTACATATTCGAGTACTCGCGAGATACCCGGGTCGATCGGGTTATTTTCATCTACCCGGGTATCTCAGACAGATTTTTGAAATTATTTACAAATCTTTTATTAAACTAAATACGTGCCATTTTGATCAACGACCTTTTGCCATTTTTCGGGTAAAACCATTATTCCATCTGTGTAGAACTTCTGAGGTTTCTGGGCGAAAAACCGAGACAGGTGATTTTCGCAGGCTTCTTGAAGTGAAGTTTACCCCATTAAGGGAGTTCTGCAGAGGCCGAAACAGATGGTAGTCCGACGGTGCAAGGTCAGGACTATACGGTGGATGAAGCATGATTTTCCAGCGAAGCTCTCTTAATTTTTGCCGAGTTGTCAAAGACGTGTGCGGCCTGGCGTTGTCCCGATGAAAGTTGATCAATTTTGGTTGCTCTTCCTGAATTGACTGCTTCAATCGTATTAATTGTTCGCAATAAAGATTAGAATCGATCAAAAAAAAAAAATCGACGAAACCAATTTGCTGCTGTTTGTCTCGATACCGCACTTTCTCCATAAACACGACACATTTTATTAGTTGCCTGTGCAGCGTTTCTTCCCTTTTTAAAATAAAAGAGCAAAATGTGTCGAAAATGTTCTTGATGTTCACTCACCTTCAAATTGCAGCAATAGCGCTCAAATTCTCTATAAATCAGGTTCAAAATGCTCTGTGAAATGTCACCTTTTCAACGACACATAACTTGATACGTGGAAACCAACGGAATGTTGAAAGACCGAACCTCAATCTGCCGTCGATTTGTAAAAGGACTTTTTCCCCAACCCAATATTTTGTGGAAATATTTCGAGGCTAAAAGAGGTCTCGAAATTTAAATTATCGACGAAGTTACTGAACTTATTACTCGAAAGTAAAATATCGTTGCAAAATTTTAAATGTTCTTTTCTTTATTTTTAACCCTTTCGTTGTTAGCGAAATATTGAAAATTTTCACTTTTACCTTAATTCGATCTTCAATTTTGTGCCTTGTGCACTTTAATTTAATAAAAAGAATTTTGTAACGATAAACTAAAAATTCTTCAATTTTTTCAAATTTAAAGACGTTCAAATAAAATATTTTATTCTACCATGCGCGTTACAAAAATCTGCCGCAGTGAAAGGGTTAAAATCCACCGTTTCACGTAAGAAACATTTTTCCACGAGAAAGAATCACGCAAGAAAAATCCATAAAATTGCCGACATCGTTAAAATACGAGTAAACGTTCGATGACCACCAACTCGCGCATTATTCATGCAAAATCGCTCGCGATCCTATCAGAAAGTGACCATAGATCGCAGCTTAAACTTTATTTCCAAGAAGTACCCACTTCTTCCACCTTACAATAATACAATTTCCTCTATCTCAAGAAACCTCTCTAAAATCCCCGCATTACTACCAATAACACATAATTTCCTGAAATCTCTCCTGCATTAAACTGCCTCTAAATTACAACCCAAACAAACCCCAGAAAACCTTCCATCAGTCTTACAGCGCAAGCGCCAACGCCGCATAATCCACCGTCATTTTCCCTCGCACTCAATCGTCGAGAGGTTCTCCAACTGTACGTTCACCCCGAAAAACCGTTAACACCGATCAAACATGGTCGAAGAAATCGCGAAGAAATCGAATTACCGCAACGTCAATTACAAATTGGACACCGAGTACGCTGTTCGAGTAGCAAAAGCGCTTCTAACACCGATCGGTATCTGGCCAAGGGAGGATTCTCTTCGCGACAGAGTCCGACTGTTCGCTCAAACTGGCGTGGTCTTCGCTTTGATGTGCTTTCTACTGGTACCTCACGTGATCTACACTTACTTCGACTGCGAGGATCTGACGAGGTACATGAAGGTAATCGCGGCGCAAGTGTTCAGTCTGTTGGCGATCATCAAGTTCTGGACGATGATCGTGAACAGGAAAGAGATCAGATTCTGTCTGCTGGAGATGGAGACGCAGTACAGAGACGTGGAGTGCGAGGAGGATCGACAGGTGATGACGAATTGCGCGAAAATCGGCCGATTTTTTACTACCCTGTACTTGGGACTTTCTTACGGTGGCGCTTTGCCGTACCACATTATTCTACCTCTGATGTCGGAGAGGATTGTCAAGGAGGATAACAGTACTCAGATACCTCTGCCATATTTGAGCAACTATGTTTTCTTCGCGATCGAAGACTCGCCGATTTACGAGATTACATTCGTCTCGCAGATACTGATTAGCAGCATCATATTGTCGACGAATTGTGGGATTTATAGTTTGGTCGCTACTATTATTATGCATTGCTGTGGCTTGTTCGAAGTGACCAGCAGAAGGATGGAGACTATTTCTGTGCCCACTGGGAAGGATATTCGGGGTAGACTTAGGGACGTCGTTCAGTTTCATCTGAAAGCAATTAAGTAAGATGTGTTAATTGTGCCCTTTTTGATTTTGGTTAACCCTTAACGCGTTAACTGCTACGCTGGTTTTTAGGGACCGGCGCCAGACTTTTCTGCGTTAAATAGAAAATATAGTATTTTATTAAAAATTAATGTGATTTTATTAACCAACTTAAACAAAGATGCGGTTTCCTTTGCACGTGTTACAATAAGTTACTACTCTTTTCGTTGAATTTTTTCAACATTGTAAATTATGCGGGCAACAGAATTTTGAAAAGCTTTGATATGGCCTGCTGAGAGAACGATACTGTAGCGTATCGGAAAGTCTCGTGCCGGTCCTTAGAAACCGGTCATGAGCCGACATAAAAAATGCATAATTTGAGTATTTAACGTTGACTGCCACGTTGGTCACCTGTGATTCTATTCTCGATGGGGCTACGGTGGTCATCAGTGGTCGGAGGGCCTCGAATGTTTAAAGTAATTCAAATAAAATGAATACCGCCGATTAAAAGTTTCGAACATCATAGCTAGCTAGACATTATTTTGAGTTAAAAAAAATAATAATAATGAAGCGTAATAGAACACTACGCTTAGAGTAACGAAAATTTTCTTGCGGCACCCGGAGCAAAACGTGCAAATCTGGCGTGGCAGTCAACGTGTTGAGGTGATAACTGGTTACGTGAAACTTTCTGTGAGACTGATATTTTTAAAAGCTGATAGAATCACGAAATTCTCGTAAACTTTTTTAGAACTCGATAGAAACTGGACTTAAGAATTTGTTTTCTGCATTGGTACATTAATAGATTTAACCCTTTGCAGCCCTATGTCGACTCAGACTCGACATAAAAATGTTTGCCTTCAGATGTCATGCAATGGTACAGTGACCAAGAAAAGTATTCATGCGCCCTATAAAATGGAATAACTTTTTTAAAATTTGGCCAAACGACTTGAGTTTTTTTGACAAGTTAGAAAGATTAGTTTACTAGATGACGTGTGAAAAAATTTTTTGAAAAAACTGCAATTAGTCGGAATCGCGAAGAAAATAGCGAAGGTCGTTTTTACAACTTTTTTATCTGAGCTCGTAATGAAAATTTAAAAAAAATGTTTTGTAGATCTGTGTCGATTATACACACGCTGAAAATTTCAAATTTGAAAACGCCTGTACATTTTAAAATTAGTTTAGGCGTTATCGATTAAATAAATATAATTTTGTTAAGCAACTTTCGCGAGTAATTATTTACACCACGTCATTTCCAAAATTACGAAGAATATGAATTTAGCGTAACACATTCAAGAAATGTCGGCAGATTTATAAACGAAGCAGCCTCACAGACGGCATTTGACTAGTTAAGGGTTGACACGTGATATTTGATTGTAATAATTGTTTTTTATTTATTAATAATTAAATATAGATTCGCTGAAATGATCGAGAAAGCACTGAACATCGTGTTTCTATCAGAGATGCTTGGCTGCACTATCATCATATGTTTCCTGGAATACGGTGTAATCGTGGTACACAAGAGAACATTATTTAGATAGAAAGGAAGAAGATCGTTGTTATAATTCGGTGATTTTAGGATTGGGCCGATCACAAGACACTCAGCATGATGACGTACTTCGTTCTGATGACATCGATATTCGTGAACGTGTTCATAATCTCGTTCATCGGTGATCGTCTTAAACAAGTGGTATTTTTTACTTTCTAACAGAAAATTGAACCGATTTTTCACGCGTTTTTTAATTTTTAATCTTGATTTATTCGTTGAAAAGAGCGAAAGAGTAGGCGAAACGTCGTACTTCATGCCGTGGTACGATCTTCCGGACGATTTAGCCAAGAATATAAGAACGATCATACTAAGAGCCAGTCATCCGTCAAGTTTGTCTGGCGCCAAGTTGTTCGATCTTTCGCTTCAAGCATTTTGCGACGTGAGTCTTGACGAATTAACCCTTTCGATACGGCTATGTCGTTCGCGAATATGCTCCCGCGAATATACATCGTCCTTTTTCTGTAGGAAACGGTACTTGAAAAGAGCAGTCTTAGTCGGCATGACCCATGAATTACTTTATTACTTCAAATATCTCGAAGTTCGCACACCTGGACACCACATGCGCCAGGACAATAAACAAAACCTTCCCAAAATAAACCAAATTTCCCCACTTCCACACCATCAGACAGACACCCTTCAAGCATCCCGAAACACCAATCACCAGACATTTCCACCACATACGACAGCTTCACACCACCAATCACAACACACACCTAGTTGATAAAATAGCGAACACAGACACTCTAAAGAGAACTCATCATCAAACACACCGCGAAGACAGATCACAAATTATACACCGCGAACAGATCAGAAATTCAGAATAGTACAATTGTAGGAACCAAAGGAAAAATTTCGAGGGACACAACGGGAATCGAACCCGGGACCTTAGGCTTAGCAAGCCGAGGCTTTGCGCGCTACGCCAACCACTCCCTCTCTATTGTCCCTTCGAGGTTTCCCTATTTGGGTATGGAGACCCCGATACTACCACTCCATCATCCTGAACTGACATTCGCCGCCCTCGAATGTCCTAAGAGTTCAATACCTCGACAAACTCAACACTTTCGGGTACACTCCCCCAACAATTCTCTCAGCCGAAACTCTATTTCTCAACTCTTTTGAGAGACGTGCACCCCTCAACATGTTTTCATCGCACACCTCCTGGCTTCGTGTAGCCGTAGATGCCTCCATCCCGGACGAGCCCCCAACCATTTGTAGGAACTAACGACGGAAAAATCTTGAGGGACCTTCCGCCTTAGCAAGCCGAGCCTCTGCGCGCTACGCCAATCACTCCCTCTCTATTCTCCCGTGTCGGTTTCCCTATTTGGGTATGGAGGCCCCGATACTACACTCGCCCATCCTGAACTGACATTCGCCCTCGAATGACCTAAGTTCAACAACTCGACACTTTCGGGCACACTCCCCCACACAGTGGCACACAGTCGAAACAACGCATTTTTGGGAGATGTGCAGCACCCCTCAACATGTTTTCATCCCACATCTCCTGGCTTCGTGTAGCCGTAGATGTCTCCATCCCGGACGAGCCCCCATTTGTAGGAACCTAGGGAAAAATATTGAGGGGACCCAACGGGAATCGAACCCGGGACCTTCGGCTTAGCAAGCCGAGGCTTTTCGCGCTACGCCAACCACTCCCTTTCTATTCTCCCGTATCGGTTTCCTATTTTTGGGTACACAGGCCCCGATACTACACAATTGTTAATAGTTAGAGAAATATATTATAGTTAAACCTAATATCAACATTCACCAATCCATCCTCAACCTAGAAATCAGCCTTCGCGCCATTAATTTGTCACGAGTGTATCTCGAAACATTCGCGTCCGATCGAACAAGCATCGCGACGCAATTTTGAGTGTACACTCGTCGAGAATAAGGCTCGACCGAACGGGTCAGTTACAACGCGAACGTATATTTTATCGCGGACTAGACAGGACGGGGTATCACGAAAAAGTTGTAAACCGATGCAAAATATCAATGGGTGACCATAGTCACCGGTAGTACACAGCCAGCGTCAAACGATGGGTGACTATAGTCACCCGTAGTATCGAAAGGGTTAATCTCGATTCGTTTCATCAAGATTATTAAAGATCTTGAAGTATAGACGAATTTCAATGAAAAGAGAATAAATGTTTATAGGTTTGCAAAACTTCTGCGGCCTACTTCAATTTTCTACAAGCAATGACAGGATGAAGATTAGAAAAGAATAAAGAACTCGTTTCCAATTGCTTTGGTATTTATAAATCAAATAAGACATAGTAAGAAACAACACTTTGCACTTGACATTAATCGTCGTTTTAGTTACTTCGAAATGTCCAACAAACAAACAACGAACTGACAAATATTGCGCTCCGTTGTTCGAATAACTAAATTCGTACGATGATATGAGAAAAGGAAAGAATAAAACATCAAATACACATCGTTCTCTTGTAAATTCTACACCGAGAATCATTTTAATAGCTGACAAGTAGTTTTCGAAAATCGTCGTATGATATAGCAATCGACCTATCGTCAAACTTGAGGATATCAAAATTGCTCGTAAATACACGATTTTTTCATTGTCTCGCGTAAATTTCCTACCGTGCAGAGATGGAAAGATGGCTAAAGAGACGAGACAGGGGTAAAAAAGGTTTTGCTACGCCTTATCCTGTCTGCGACCCTCCCAAAATTTCCGGTTGTCGATTCTTGGCGACGTACAATGACACTGTACTGTGCAGAGACGAGAAAATTGCTAGGGGGATAGCTGAAAAGAAAGAGGAGACTTCGGTTGCTCCGCCTTTTCCTGTCTGCAATCCTCCCCAAATTTCCAGTTTTAGGTTCTCGGCGACGTAAGCTGACACACAGTTGCGGCTATTAATTTCCGGTCAGCTTTGAACAGTATAACTTTCCTGAAATTGAACCAAACGACTTGAGTCTTTTTGAGAAGTTAGAAGGATTAGTATACTATTTAGATAACGTGTAGCAAAAATTTTGACAATTTTGCAATTTGTGGAAATCGCGAAAATTGTATAGGTCACTGTTTACAACTTTTTTATCTGAGCTTGTAATTTAAATTTAGAACACAGGTTTTGTAGATTTGTGTCAATTATACGCATACTGAAAATTTCATCGAAATTGGTAGATGGAGAAACAAGCGACAGGCATCGAAAGATGTAAGAATCTTCAGATTTTCTGGAGTTACAGGCCGAAAGTCGTGAAAATTAGTGATTTTTACAATTTTTCACCGTTTGTAGCTCGTAGCAACGTTAACCGAATTTTTGAGCATGCACATAACTGACATAAATCTACAAAACGTAGGTTTCAAATTTTCCCAATTAAATTTTGAATTCAAATTTTCACAAGCTCAGATCAAAAATTTGTAAAAAACGACCTTCACAATTTTCGCGATTTTCACAAGCTGTAATTTTTTCAAAATTTTTGCTACACGTCATCTAAATAGTAAACTAATCCTAATTTCTCAAAAACTCATTTGGTTCAATTTTCAGAAAAGTTATACCGTTCTAAAAGTGGCCGAAAATTAACGACTGTAACTATGGTACAGAGATGAGAAAATGGCTAAAAAGACCTTGAACACGTGTTACGTTACCGTGAAACAAGTTTTAGAAATTTTCAGCTCGTGGACCATTTCAGCCACCTGCGGATATTGCTAAAAATATGAAAAGTCCTTTGCAGGAGTACAGGACGATCGTATTTTAGGAACGGCAGAGCAATAATACGACAGACGGTCTTATCCACCTTCTGCATTTTCATACTATGTTGCATCGGTCAACTTCTTATCGATGAAGTACGTGATTATTTTTTCCACTGATTTTTTCGGTTTTTTACACTTAATAGAAGTATTTCCATTAACAGAATTACGTGGTTGGATTAACATCTTGCACGGTGAATTGGTGTCGTCCTCCAAACAGACATGTGCGCTATCTGACCGCTGATAATTGCCATGTCTAATTACCTAATAAGATTAGCAAGTAGTAAAGTGGTCGAAATAAATTTAGCTACTTTCACAGATGTAAGTACGAAAGAATATCTAATTTTTCCATCGGTAAACTTAAAATTTTCTAGCTTCCATTGAAATACAACGGACAACACTCGAAAGTAGTTTGCATACAGTGGAATCGTTGGATCTTGAAATCAATGGCTTTGTGGTTTGACAAATCCAACATTTCACCGGTCGAGAAATAACTACACTCGGCTAATCAGTGCCGTTTGTTAAGGATTGATGGGTTACTTTTTAATATTATGCAGTTTACACGTGTTTCTTGACGTAGAAAATATACTTAAAAAGATTAAATTGTTTGTTCCCCTAGTACTACTTTGCTTGGCTACGATTTTGAAGTGTCATTTGTCGGTACTTCATGATGACGATACTTACACGTGTGGCGAGCATATAAAATGGGAGTGGAGGTATTGTGTCACGCACGACGAGGATAAAAAAATTAGAGATAAACGTGATCTTTTGTGCCTTCTGCATGTACAGGGTGCAAAAAAATTAATGGTCACATCTTCAGGGGGTGAATCTTGGATCGGTGGACAATTGTGAAACAAAGTTTCCGCAAAATTGTTTATAATATTGAATATTCATGTAAATTTTTTTTTACATCAACGTATTCTGCTCGACGAGAAGAGAAAAAGTCTGAAAGGAGCCATATCCCGCAAACAAATAGTTTCCGAGATAAACGTTGATAAAGTTTGGCAACGATTTGATTGAGTAGAGCTATACGTATAGGACCTACTGACCTACTGCCTACTAACGCTCTGCCATTTGGTAGGATCTAGCCGTGTAGGACACGCTCGTTGTAATGGCGTAAGTACGTGTCCCTACGCAAACGCCGTTTAAAGGGACAGCAAGGTCTAAACTCGAAGGTAGGCCCGAAACAAACGGCGTTTGAGTAGGGGCATGCACACCATTATACCGAGCGTGTCCTGCACGGCTAGATTGTTAAGCACTCGGGTACTGATTTCCGCGTACTTCGAATATTGCACTTGGTGCCGTCTGAAGATTGAATGTATTGCGTTGAGAGCCTGAGTGAATCTTTACGATTCCTGAGGTAACTGCTGGTCTGTGTACTAACACTCTCTCGTCTTAAGCTAAGTCGGCCTTCTTATCGAGTCGTCCCTCCTCCAAATCTTCTAAAATTTGAAGAAGGGACGCGAAGGGAGGTTCTTAAAATTACTAAGTGACCAACCCCGTATCACCCCCTTCCATTGCACCTGGAGCGCGTCGCGTCCTTGGAGCGGGGGTGACGAAGCTGGTCCTTGGTGGACGGGAATTTGCCAGGTCAACTCTGACTCTCCGACTCGTTCGGAAGGTCAGGTATCGAGAGGCCTCGGTAATTGCATCGGTTTCGAAGACCCTTTGGGGGTGACTTTATGATATCTTGCCTTACCGACTGAACAATAGCCTATTCTTTAATATTTGAGAAATTCTAGGTGCCGCATGTTGGCTGCAGACCGGTCTGCTAAATTAAAAGTAACGGTTTGCTGAACTAGAAATCACGTATCATAAAATCGTCTCCTTGCTGTCCTTTTTTTTTTAGGGTCCGAAACCACCGCCGAGTTGGAGTGCCTCAGCCCGGGTGCAGGGAATCCGTCGTAAGACATAAGCGTCCCGCATCCGGCGTTGGGTGGCCGGTGGCAATAAGGTTAAGTTAGCTTAGGCCCCTCTACTTCTCTCAACTGGGCTTGGGACCAGCTATGGCAGTCGCCCCCAAGTCGGTACGCCCTCCCAGTGGGACTCTGGGTGGCCGCCTTCCAGAGAGAGTTAGGCGCAGTTTGTATCGCTAAGTAACACTATATTTACACTCGCGAAACGTCACTGCTTCTTTTTCGTCCCTGTCCTTTCCTCCCAGTGGGACTCTGGGTGGCCGCCTTCCAGGGAGGGTTAGGCGCAGTTTGTATCGCTAAGTAACACTATATTTACACTCGCGAAACGTCACTGCTTCTTTTTCGTCCCTGTCCTTACACACTACCCAAATTTATCCCTATCTTATTATACCCTTCCCTCGGTGTATGTACAAACTCATTCACTCGATTAAGTCCCTTCCCCTAAATTCCCCACATGCATTAAACCCCCAAAGGTCACTCACTCGTCCTCACACTCCCCTTGCTGTCCTAACGTAGATCCTACCAAATGGATTCACCCCCGAAGCTGTGACCATTAATTTTTTTACACCCTGTGCACAGATTTTACCTTTTATTTTTTTGTTGTATCGCTTGGCTTGGAGAAAATGGTAGCAGAGGATCTTAGTGTGACGTTCTCCTTCTCAGGATTTATCATTGATGTTAGATACAGTCCTGTGAACGAGATCTTCTTCTCGATTCGAATCGTAGCTGTCATCCTAATTCACGGTGTCACTGTAGGAGCTTGTTGCTTGACAGCGTTGTTTGCGGTTCACGATTGCGGCCAGATGGACGTTTTGATGGCCTGGCTGGAACATTTGATGGATGGTCGTTCGGATATGAGTAAAATGTGAATGGCAGAATGGTGACCATCGTGAGCCAACACATACGGATACTGAAATGTGTGGAACATCCTAATTCACGGTGTCACTGTAGGAGCTTGTTGCTTGACAGCGTTATTTGCGGTTCACGATTGCGGCCAGATGGACGTTTTGATGGCCTGGCTGGAACATTTGATGGATGGTCGTTCGGATATGAGCAAAATGTGAATGGCAGAATGGTGACCATCGTGAGCCAACACATACGGATACTGAAATGTGTGGAATGTATTCTTTGCATGGTGTAAATAGGTTAATTGGTAATTAATTCGATTGAACATGACAGTGGTGAATGGTGATCAAAGGAGTTAGCGAACTTTGCAACCTTGGAGCTAGCAATCTTTTCGGAAAAGAAATATACAGAGCTGAAGTTTCAAATTTGAAAATTTTCAATTTAAAGATTTGAATATTTATATTTGTAAATATTTAAATTTAAATGTGACAATTTAAATTGAAAAGTTTTCAAATTTGAATGTGAAATTTTCAATGTGAAAACTTAAATTTGAAAATTTGAATTTAAAAGCTTGAATACTGGAATATTTGAAAATTGGAAAAATTGAATGTGAAAATTTGAAATTACAGTTTTTAATTTAAGCGTAATTAGCAATTAACGATCATTGCGTTCCAGATTCTCAGATCTCGCAGATAAATCACTCTACATTTTTTTCCATTAAATACATCTTACTCCGGACAACGCTACTGCATTAACAAACAAATTTAAAACCCTTACTCTCTCTCACTCGCGATCCACGCGCAACTTGAACGATCTAACCGCAACTCTACGTACAACGCTCCCCTTTCATACTCAACCCTTTCATAATTATTCACGTACTCCGCGGTAATACACCGTTACGAACTTCGCAAACTCTAAAAATCCTCTAGAAATTCGTAAACATTACTTACGTACATCTTCAATACCACCAAATCATACCGTTGCAAATACCATTTACAACATAATCACACATTTACCACATATCTCTCCATACCTAAAAAGAACCTATCCACAAAAAATCTTCCTTATAACAGCCCAACAAAAAGATCAACTGCAAAATCGCAAAAAATTTCCCTCGTAAACGAAACTTCTTAACTACCAGATGCGTCGTAAAACTCGCCCAGCTGGGTGCACCAAGGACGGTAATTTCCACCAAATTGCTCCAACTCTAAACTATTCACGAACGCAAGCGCAATATCGCTCTCCGGACAAATCTCGCGCGGCACAATCCTCCTCGCTTTGCCAGTCGCGAGTTTTACGCCACGATGAAAATGTCTGGAATCGCGAGGGCAGAAGAGGACCTGAGATACGCGACACGTTTCGTGAAGCCGATTTTAGGGATAGTCGGTGCGTGGCCGATTCCAGTGAACTCCTCTCCGTTCACGAGGCTAGTACGGCGAATAGAACACGTAGTCACCTATTTCCTCTTCTTTCTGATGATCGTACCTGGCCTCTTGTACGTGTTCCTGAAGGAGAAGAACGGCAAAATTCGCCTGAAGATTCTCGGGCCGATCGTGAACTGCAGCATACAGTTCTTCAAGTACTCCGTCATTCTCTACCGGATCGACAAAATTCAGAAGAGTTTGAACACCATCAGACGCGACTGGATAGAGGCTACGGATGAAAATCGGTTGATTTTCCGCTCGAAAGCGAAGATCGGGCGAAGAGTGTTGCTGATTGCAGCCGCCACTATGTACGGCGGTGGTTTGTGTTACAGGACGATTCTTCCTTTGTTGAGAGGAACGATCGTAACACCTGATAACGTTACCATAAGGCCGTTGCCGTGTCCGGTTTACTTTGTTTTCTTTAACGAGCAACGTTCGCCGAATTACGAGATTGTTTTTATACTGCAAATTATGGCTGGTTTTGTTACTTACGCTGTTATCAGCGGCACATGCGGTATGTGCGCGCTGTTCGTTCTCCACGCGTGCAGCATGCTGAGGATTTTGGTGAACAAGATGAACGCACTTGTGGATAAGGCGGACATGACCGAGACACTTGTGCACAGGAAGATCGCTGATATTGTTGAATATCAGACGAAGATAAAGAGGTGAGTGGAAGTTGGATGGTGAAAATTGTTGGGAAGTATGTGGAGGTTGATTCTATGGTGGATTTTGTGAGGTTTGAGAGGTGGTGCAGGCTTGCAAGGGAAGTTTGCGAGGTGGTGAGCACTGGTGTTGAGGAAACTGGTTTGTGGAAGTATTCAGAGAAATATTTGATAGGTATTCTTTTTTTATTGGCAATTGCGTATATCGAAAGGATGAAAATTGCTATCATTTCGCCATTAAAAGCGCCATTATTTCGCCTTCTAAAGCGCCATAATATCACTATTAAAATCGCGATTTTATTATTAAAATTTATTAATTTAAAATCGTGATTTTGTTATCGAAATTTGTTAATTAAAGTCGTCATAATTTCGCCATTAAAATCGCTTTAATTACGCGATTTTATTATTAAAATTTACGAATCAAAATCGCTATAATTTCGCCTTGAAAATCGCTTTAATTACGCGATTTTATTATTAAAATTTACGAATTAAAATCGCTATAATTTCGCCTTGAAAATCGCCATAATTTCGCCTTGAAAACTGTCATAATTTCGCCTTGAAAATCGCCATTATTTTGCCATTAAAATCGCGATTTTATTATCAAAATTTACGAATCAAAATCTCCATTGTTATTTTTCGTCAATTTACACGATTCCTCTATCTGCAATAGTTTCCCAGATATTAAATGAAATATATTTACCGCCTCCAACTTTGATGCCAATTTTTACCCCTTCACCGCGAACGATCGCCGATACAAGAAACACACGTGTCAAATATTTTCTTCAAAACTAGCATGTACCAAAGTTTCACCAAAATCGGTGATTGTCACTTCGAATTTATCCTTTGAAAGTGTATACTAAGTACAGTTACAAAAGAATATAGACACTGTATACGTGACTTGTTTGCAGATTTTTAAAGAACATTGAAACAATTACAGAGTACATTTGTTTAACCGAAATGGTGGGCGGTACGGGTCTAGTATGTCTCGTGTATTATTACATTCTCATGGTACGAAATGATATTGTCGAAAATGTCGACAGTTCTTTACAGAAATACAGGACGATCGTGTTTTAGGAATGGGAGAACAATAATACAACAGCGGTTATAGTGTACATCACGTTGCAGATATCTTGTACATTCTGCGTTTTTATACTATGCTACATCGGGCAGCTTCTTATCGATCAAGTGCGTGATTACGTATCAATGAAGTACGTGGATTCTTTGGATTTTTTTAACTCTTACTAGAAGTATTACCATTTTTAACAGAACCACGTCGTGGGATTGACATCTTGCACGGTGAATTGGTATCGTCTTCCAAACAGACATGCGCGCTCTATGATACTGATAATTGCCATGTCTAATTACCCAATAAAATTAACAGCTGGTAAAATGTTCGAAATGTCTTTAGCTAGTTTCACCGATGTAAGTATGAAACAGAATCGAATGTTTTTTTTCATTGATAAACTTGCAGTTTTGCTTGTAAACATTGGGACACCTGTTGAATGTTGACTAAATTTAAATGGCCAATTACTAGACCGCGGATTTTTACGCAAGTTCATATTTTCATGAATGTAATTGAAAAGATAGAAGGTAGATAGGCAACTGTTTTATACGCTAAATATTACGAGTACTATATTTAGGGTTTATTTATGTATTTTTGCTTATGTGCATTCTGTGTATTTTCGTGTCTTCAGGTTTTTCATAAATGCATAAAAATTCGCAATCTAGGCATTAAAATACTATTCAGATCCAAAAAGGAATTATTCTGTTCGGAATCTTGAAGTATAACGAGCACATCTTAATACTACACTATATGTATAGATCATTCGTAACTCCATTCGTAATTTCATTCATAAGTCCTAGAAATAGGCAATAATTTAATTTTCCTTTTTTTCGTTGCACTTCTTTTCCTAATTTTTGTAAATTAATATTCTCTGGATAGGTGTACAAAAAGTCATATTTTTCTTGCAAAAGTGGACAAATTTAAAATCAACTCCGCGTTCAGTGCTAAAACTCAATAATGAATTCGGTTGATCTATTAATGAATTTAAAATGTCTATATAGCTGTAGTATTAAAGTAACGATATGATACTGATGAGAGAATGGAAGTTTTGTATGAAGGTTTCTAACGAATCAGAATATCCTAGAGTTTCAAGCCTATTCGAAAGATGTTAGGGTCACAGTGATAAAGGTGCAAAAGAAGAAAGTCGGATCAGAGCAATAGAGGTGCGAAAGAAGAATATTTGGAACAGAATGCTTGAGATTTCAGACTGAATGTTACCTAAAAGTATCTAAAATGAGTGAGAGAAATAGAATAATAGGGTGGAAGATGCGTATGCAAAAGTCTAACATAAACACAACTCTCTGAGTGTTATGCAAACATAATTATTAATTTTCATAAAAAATAATCACTCCTGTGTCTCTAACTCATTCACGTGGAATTTCGTTAAGTAATCCCTACACTAACTTTAGCAGAAAAATATAACAGAAATCCTATATGTAATACTTTCTGTACGAATATAACAGGTGTCCCCATACTTATAATCACCGGTATACATTTCTTTCACAAACGATATTCCCCAGGTAATGAAGGTGGCGATGGGATACTTCAACATACTCCGTGAAGTCGTATAAGATCTCGATACTTGCAGTAATATACATTACAAATAGTACATTAGATGTTGCTCCTCGCTAGAAATTAGAATATAGAAACATGTTGATCACAGAACTATCACATTCTTCTTAAATAAAATCATACCTCTCGATACTCGTGTATCCTTTTCTTAAAAAATAGAAAAAATTCTCACGTATCTACAACTCAAGCTTCCCTCGAAGCATCGTGAGTACTACTCGAAGATAATTTCTCAGAAAGTTAGCAAAAAGAGTTATTCTTCAACCTCATACGACCACTGAACACTATTTTGTTTACTTTCCCCTTACGATCACTGTAATCATACGTTCGTCCCTGGTAGTCTAATTTTTCTACAACCACTTTTGAAAAATCCACCTCGAAACTTGTCATTACTGCGACCAACCACTGCTCACGACTAAAATTACATCGGCAACGGTAGAAAAAGTTGCTCGAGAAATTCTAGCTAAAGAAGCGCAAGCGCGCGATCCAAGCATGACTCACAAGCAACGAATCATCCTAGAACAACCATCAGTGAGCTTGAAACACTCGATGTGCAACGATGAGACAAATATTCCTCAACAGAAACTACAAGAACGATCTGAGCTTCAACGTTCGTCTGAACGTGTGGACGTTGAAGATAATCGGCTCCTGGCCGAGATCTATAGATCGTTCCTGGTTAGAGAACAGCCAGCATATTCTCTTAAACGTACTCAGTCACTGTTTGCTCGGTTTCATCGTGATACCGACCGGCATGTTCGCGATCCTCGTAGTCGAGGATTTTTACGACCAATTAAAGATCTGTAGCGCTCTGAGCTTCTTCATGATGGCGTTCACGAAGTACGTGATCATGACTGTCCGCGAGGGTGACATACGGAAGTGTGTCGAGTACGTCGAGGCTGATTGGAGAAACGTGGAGCACGAGGAGGACAGGAAGATCATGTTGGACAACGCGAGTTTCGCCAGGAAACTGATCGTGATATGCGGAGCTTTCATGTACGGAGGTGTAATTTTCTATTACATCGCTTTGCCGCTCACTCGAGACAAGGTCGTCGAGGAGGGTGGCAATTTGACGTACAGAAGGCTGGTTTATCCTGTTCCTAAGTTCATTCTGGACGTTCGATACAGTCCTGTGAATGAGATTTTTTATACGGTACAATTGTTGTCGGGTTTCGTTGCTCATAATATCACGGTTGGGGCTTGCGGTTTGGCCGCGCTGCTCGCGATGCACGCGTGCGGACAGCTGCAGATTTTGATGTCCTGGATGGAGAAGTTGGTCGATGGACGGGAGGACGAGGAGAAGAATTTGGATCAGAGGTTGGCTAATATCGTGGAGCAGCATGTTCGAGTGATCAAGTAAGATGTGTACGGTTACTTTTACTAATATTCGGACGTTGTTTGGAAGAGTACGACTGTTTTAAAATTGGACCGAACGAGTTGAGTCGAAAGGACAATGGTAGAAATTGGCCAATTTTGGGACTGGCTGTTTTAATTGAGCATTTCGGATTCCTTAAAAACTGGAGAATCATGATTTATACAAAATTTTTGGTGCCAGTCAGGTCCAAAGTTGGCCAATTTCTACCTCTCCGTTGTCCTTTCGAAGATGAAATTTTCAGCATGTGTATAATTGACATAAATCGATAACACAAAACGTATTCTTTAAATTTTCATTACGAGCTCGCATAAAGAAGTTGTGAAAAGTGATCTTTATAATTTTACTTTATAATACATCTAGTATAGTATACCTCCTAGCTTCTCAAGGGAACTCAAGTCGCTTGGTCCAGTTTTAAAAAAGTTATACCGTTCTAAAGAGCAGGGGTCGGGAACCTGCGGCTCTTAAATGTTTAATAAAAGTCTGCTGTTGCCACCACAGAACCGACAGTTACCACCCAAAAAATGACTATAATGCGTCATTTAAACTTAAACTTAAATTAAAATTGCGGCTTCCTAAATTTTATTTCTTGTACGTTATTTTGTTAAAATGGCTCTTCGGCTCCGAAAGGTTCCCGACCCCTGTAAAGAATGTCCGAATATTAGTGAGAGTAACTGTATGTATATACAGGGTGAATATCTCTGGAACCATGAAAGTAAGAAGAAAATTAGATCAAAGTGAACGTAACATTGCTAGTGGTTCGATGAAAAATGTTTTACCATGGTATTGATAATATTATTTAAGACAAAGTAGTTTTACCCATTTTTTTTATCTCTCTTTTCGTAAATTCTTAAGGTGAGCCTCGATTCTATATGTAGATACAAACTTAGAGCTCGATAAAAATAATGATTTAAAAAGGGAAAAAACAGAGGAAATAGTGTCTTTGTCTAAATGTTTGTTAATTACTGGACAAAGAACTGTGAATTTGGATAAAAATATGTCACTAGCAAGAAAAGTATATAACAAAGGGTGTTCGCTACTTCGCTCTCTCCCTTTGGAGTTCGATCGGTCGCGAGCGAGTACAGTTTTAAGCCACGTGTTTGAACGTTCGGTTAAAATCGTCTTATTTGAACCCACGGTCAGCCCGAAGCACGCGGTTCGGCACGCACAGCTTTGCGATCCAAAGTACAGTGTTCGGAAGATTAAAGGCGCCGAAAGCTGAACAGGTGGCGGCTCACAAAGCGAAGCGAAGCGGATAAAGTCTATACGTGTTACCAGGTCGAGCGACAAACAGGAAGAGAGTTAGGCAGAAGACCGTTATCCTCGCCGAAAATTTGCGCGCTCTCCTGCTAATCACAGGTGAGCGCGCGAGCAGAGGGACGGATTTGGATGTTACCGTTGCGTGAACAAAGGGAGTCACGTTATATGGCTCACCCTGTATATATTTTTGTTTAGTAATAAGGGATACATACTTTGTTACTATAAGTGAATATAACGACAGGATCATCTTGATGTTTCAGTTTTATAGCTCTGACAGAGAACCTCCTGCACGAGATATCATTGATAGAAATGGTGGGGTGCACTCTGAACATGTGTTTCCTTGGCTATTACACGATGATTGTATGATTCTAGGTATGAAGTACGAAGCATTGGGATATAAGTTCTGATTCGCAATTTCTTCTCTAGGAATGGGACTCTAAAGACCCTATCAGCAGTCTGACGTACATAGTACTCCTCACTTCTGTCACGTTTAACATCTTCATATTCTGTTACATCGGTGAAGTGTTGGCTGAACAGGTACATATATTTATATTTTTTATCGTTGAAAATTTTCTTGATTAATCGAACGACTAATTTATATCCAACGATATGTTTCATCCTGTAATCAATTTAAAATAGTAAACATGTGTAAAAAGTACTGTACTCTCAAGTTATTTATTAGGTTTTAGCAGATAAAATGACCGAAATGTTAATAAAAATTACAAGTGTAGTTTTATTGAAAATATAATATTTATTAGTCGAAGTATGATTTACTTATGCAGTGCGAGGTAATTTATGTCTTTTTTTAAAAAAAGACAATTTAACGACAGTTTATTTTTGGACAAAGTAAATTTTTGTTTAACTGAAGTGTGATCAGTGGAGCTTAATCTTGAAGTACGGCTAACTTTTGTGTACGATCTGCTATTTGACAGTAAAATAATTGACGAATTTTAGCTGGATTTGAGTTTTAACCATTTGTCTTCTAACGAGTCAGACTCGTGACACAGATTTTGGTCAAAATTAATTTTAATTCTAATTTTCATTTTAACTTATAACACTGAGGAGTACCAAATGTGATTACTCTATAATACAGCGGCTGTACTATTAGAAGAGAAAATGGCTGACGCTTAGATCCATAGTTTGCAAAAAAATCGTAAGTCAAGGGGTTAAATTGACGTACTTACAGTAAGTTAACGAAATTTAGTAAGAACGAAGTTCTCAAATCTGTCATTTCATATGCAAAAATCTAATATTATGATACATGTAAGTATGTCTTCTCTTTCTTGAGGAATGTAATTTGTATAATTGAAAACACGCATTATAGAGATTACAAAACTATTTGCGATAAAGTTTGTAATGTGATTCAAGTGTATATATAAGAAATATGAAAAGTACTGAAAAATATGAAAGAAGTGTATATGTGTAAATATAAGAAATTTGAAAAATACGAAAATTTTGCAAAAATATGAAAGAAGTGTATATGTGTAAATATAAAAAATATGAAAAAAGTAAGATAAATTTCTCATATTTTGACAGACAGTAAAAGTTGGAGAAAAGTCTTACATGATCGACTGGTATCGAATGCCAGGAAAGAAAGGTTTGGTCGTACCCTTGATGATCTCCATGTCACATTCGACCACCAAAATCACCGCTGGCAATCTCATCGTTCTTTCAATCAGTAGTTTCGGTGACGTAAGTGTTACACACACACACACACACCTAAACTAACAACCAAAAATTTATCCACTCTACAACTACAAACTCTTTCGTTACAAACATTTTTTAAAACACCGCAGGTTATCAAGACTTCGGTAACATACTTGAACATGCTACGAACATTCACAACCTAAGAAAATTCTCGGAAACGCAATTAGATAATAAACCGACACTGTGATTTCCCTATCGAGCATTAGATAAAAAGAATAAATACAGGAATATCTCGTCTACGTATTAAATTTCCTATTTTTTCAACAAAAACTTCTATAGTAAATCCAACGAAACGGTCTTTAACACTTTGCACTCGAGTGGCGACTGAGAAGCGACGTTACTCTTCACTATTTGATAGATAATTAAAATAAATAAAAAAAGAATGCATTATAATTGAAATACCTTTGTCAATATACATATTGTACGATTTATTTCTGTGTCAGTTTCCAAAAATTTCCTCCATTTTCTAGCAAATGCTAAATATGAATTTTGAAGGTCTTCGTGTGCAAAGGGTTAACGCTTGAACCGAACGTTACGATTTTTCGAAAAGAACAAACGCAGTTCGCGTGCTTGGAAATCGATCATCGGTAAATTTATGCTCGAGCATCGGTCAACACTCTGTGTGCAAACTTACAAAATCAATTTCTCGATATTTCGCTGTCATTATCCTGCTCTCTGCATTCATAATGCATAAAGTGTGAAACTGGAAGGGCAAAAGGGTTCGACCCCTTGGAAAATGTTGGTCGTATAGTTTGAAGAAGCCACAGAAACCAGGAGCGCAAGCGCAGTATCTTCCTCGGTAGATTTATCGTTGGATCAAGGATAGATTTAGTGTCACACGAGCAGTCAAGTGTCGACGATGCAAAAACCGGGAGGAAAAGATGAGAAATTGCAGGTCGAAGACTGTACCTACGAGAAACGTGTAAATTTAAGTATACCGTGGAATCGTTGGCTTTTGAAACCAACGGGTTTGTGGCCCGACAAGTCCTACGTTTCACCGATCGAGAAAAACATCGCTCGATTGGTCAATACTGTTTGTTACGGTTTGATCGGTTACCTTGTAATACCGTGCAGTTTGTACGTGTTCCTCGACGTAGAGAATATATTTAAAGAGATCGAATTGTTCGGCATTTTTGCATTTTGCGTGGCTGCGCTGTGGAAGTATCATTCGTTGATACTTCACGGTGACGATATTCGTACGTGTGTCGAGCATATGAAATATGACTGGAAGAATATCACGCACGAGGAGGACAAAGAAATTATGGCGTTGAACGCGAGCTTTGGAAAGAGGATAGTGACAATTTGTGCTTTCTTCATGTACACAGGTTTCACGTTTTATTTCCTCGTCGTACCGATCAGCGCGGATAAAATGGTAGCGGAGGATCTTAACGTGACATTCAGACAAATGGTGGTCCCTGTCTCGAGATTTATCGTCGATGTTCGATACAGTCCTGTGAACGAGATATTCTTCTTGATTCAGATTATAGCTGGAGTACTGATTCATGCTATTGCGGTGGTAGCTTGTAGCTTGGCAGCTGTGTTTGCGGTTCACGCTTGCGGACAGATGGGCATTTTGATGAGCTGGCTGGAACATTTGATAGACGGTAGAGAGGATATGAGCAAGAATGTGGACGACAGAATCGCGGTCATCGTGAACCAGCATGTGCGGATACTGAAGTGGGTGGAATTGTGGGTAATTTGAATGGAGGTGGTAGTGGTGAATGGCGGTCAGAGGATTTAGTTAACTGGACTGAAGATGTTTGGGAAAAGAGATGTTCAAGGTTGAAATTTTAAATTGGAATCTGAAAATTTGAATATTTGAATCTGAAAATTTGTAAATTTCAATTTTAAAATGTGAAAATTTGAATATAAAAATCTC
>NW_017100842.1:214252-246573 GCF_001263275.1 Habropoda laboriosa
ATTTGAAATTTTGGAAATGTGAATATGAAATTTTGAATGTCAGAACTTAAATTTGAAAATTTGAACGTGAAAATTTGAATATTTAAATATTTGACTTCGAAAATTTGAAAATTCGAATGTGAAATTTTGAATGCGAAAATTTGAATTTGGAGTCTTTAATTTAAGTGTGTAACGTTACTGCCAGGCAGTAAAGGATCATTGTATTCCAGATTCTTAGAGCTCGTGGAGAAAGCACTTCGGCAAGTATCTTTCGCTGAATTATTAGTATGCACGGTGAATCTCTGTCTCGTTGGATATTACATAATAACGGTATGCAGAGGACATAAAAATAATTCACGCAAAATATATCAAACATCGTCAAATTTTTAATATTATAGGAATGGAATTCGAACAATTTAACAACTACAGTAACTTACGTGGTGTTGTATATCTCTCTCACTTTCAATATTTTCATATTTTGTTACATAGGCGAGCTTGTGTCTGAACAGGTATAATTTTATTCCAATTATTCTATCTTTGAAAATTGATAAAAAGTATCTATAGAAATATTTCATCCGTAACGTAATAATTTTCAAACGATTTTATCATCATTATGTATTATGTTACAACAGTGCAAAAAGGTCGGAGAAGTATCGTACATGATCGAATGGTACCGATTGCCAGGTAACAAAAAGCTCTGTTGCATTTTGATCATGGCAATGTCCAATTCATCCGTCAAATTCACAGCTGGAAACATGGTAGAACTGTCTATCAGCACTTTCAGCAGTGTAAGTATCAAACAACTTCCATTATACACAATTTTCACAAATGAAAAAAAAATATCTCCAAACTCACAGGTTGTTCGAACATCGGTTGCCTTCTTAAACGCGTTACGAACATTTTCATAAATGCTCTACGTTAAGAAACATTGCCAATCTCACGGTACATCTTCATGGTATCATTGGAAACTTGAACGAAAACTATATCGTCGCATCAATGATTTTATATTACATCGACAAATAGTAATTAAATGGAAACATCGTACGTATAACTGCACTACTTATCATAAATAAAAAACTGCATATCCCTCAAAACTACGAAGATTCGACCAATAACCATTAATCCATCACGTAAAATACTATCCTAAAAGTATTTCCATCTCACAAAATCTACAAATTGAACCATTTAAAACTGCTCCTGTGCGCAAGAACCTTTGATATTAACGAAATAAAGAGTAAGCGTAGGAAAAGAAAATCTCTAAACTAATCTACGAAATTAACTAACCGTACACTTTCACTAAAACCATCCGCTAATATTATTGTAGGATTTACCGGGGTTGATTATGGTAACGACATTTGGAACTCTCGGTTAATGAACGAAATCTGTATATTCCAAGTGTCTTAACGTGAAACTAATACGAGCCGTTTAATTTTGATAGCGGTGTAAGTCCATTTGTGGTCACAAAGTCCCAATTTTTCTTCAAGCAATTTCCATATATTTTATATACATCGAAAGTTGAAATATTTGTAGTATCGGGGCCTCCTTACTTAAATACGAAATCGACAAGGGAGAATAGAGAGGGAGTAGTTGGCGTAGTGCGCAAAGCCTCGGCTTGCTAAGCCGGAGGTCCCGGGTTCGATTCCCGTTTGGGTCTCGAAGTTTGTGGTCACAAAGTCCCAATTTTTCTTCAAGCAATTTCCATATATTTTCTATACCTCGAAAGTTGAAATATTTGTAGTATCGGGGCCTCCATACTTAAATACGAAATCGACAAGGGAGAATATAGAGGGAGTAGTTGGCGTAGTGCGCAAAGCCTCGGCTTGCCAAGCCGGAGGTCCCGGGTTCGATTCCCGTTTGGGTCTCGAAATTTTTCCGTCGGTTTTTTCATATTTATCACCACAAAAAACATAAAGTATGTGAGTCTACTAGTGATCATTATTGTCTTTGAGTCGATTAAAACGCGACCCTTAATATTCTAATGGACTTACATGTAAGGCGTTGTGCGACGCGCCTAGGCAACGACCGTGGACCCGAGCCGCAAGGGGCCCCAGACAAGGAGCGGCGCAGGCTGCACCCCCACGGCTTGCAGAGGGCCCTCTAACAGCCGAAGAAGCGTATAAAAACGGGAAAAAGGGCAGCGACCCACACATTATTGTACCCGACCAGCGAACCAACGTCATTTTAAAAATCAGTTATTCTAAGCCCTTGTAATTCTTTACTCTTACAGCACTATCAAAATGAACGGCTCGTATAATGTTCTAAGCTCACGATGCTACGGACTCAAAACTACGTTCCCTCGCTGAACTCGTTCACTGTTCTCCTACTGATACTCGCGCGCCTCTTTCACCCTTATTTATCCTTGCACCCTCGCATTCTTTCTTTCTCCAGCTCTCTCTGTTTATTTCACTCTAGGCAAACATTCTTCGAAAACATTCAGTCACGCCCACCAAAGATTTTGAATGGCCACGCATCTTCCGTTCACACGATATTCTTCAAATGCTCGTTTCAAATACTCTTCCTTCGCACCTCTATCTCTCTAGATCAAGCACTCTTCGTTCACGCAACTATCGCCTCGTTATAGTTCTATCCTATTCATTCGTTATAAACATATCCCATCACTCCCACATTATTGTTCCGTTGACGTGCGAGAAAAATCAATGTATCGATGTTCAACAGTCGTCATCTAACTAATAATACGTCCGCGGCAACTCGCGATGCATAAAGGAAAAGAGGAGAAACTCTGGGAAGGGTTGAAAAAATCCGAGGGTTGAAATCAGAAAACCAGCGCAAGCGCAACATTGTCCTCTCCTTCGAACCACCGTCAGAACTCCCTTGTTCATATTTAGTCTTTGACGAGCTTTCGAACCGCGAACGATGCAAAAACTTGCAACAAACAAGGAACAATCCCCCAGAACCGACTACGAGTACGAGAAAAATATAAATCTCAGTATCCAATGGAATCGTTGGTTGTTGAAACCGATGGGTCTTTGGCCAAACTCACGTACCACCACCAGATCCCGAAAAATCCTCTACAAACTGATAAACGCCTTATGCTACGGTTTGATAAGCTTTCTATTCGTACCGTGCTCCATGTACGTGTTCCTCGAAGTTGAAGATCTCTACGACAAGTTGAAACTGTTCGGTCCGTTGATCTTCTGCGTGATGGCGTTCGTCAAGTATTACTCTCTGATCGTTCACAAGGCGGACATTCGCGAGTGCGTGAGAAGAATCGAACGGGACTGGAGGAATGTCAGATGCGAGAAAGACAGGGAGGCGATGATAGTGAACGCGAATTTTGGCCGTAAATTGGTCCTACTCTGTACCTTCTTCATGTACAGCGGTTTCGTTTTTTATTACATCGCTATACCGATCAGCGTGGGGAGAATTCTATCGGAGAATGGAAACCTTACCTTTATTCCGTTGGTGTTTCCTTTTACGAAGTATATCATCGATACTCGTTACACTCCTACGAACGAAATTGTGTTTTTCCTTCAATTGATCGCTGGAGCTTTGATGCACGGAATCACGTCGGCTGCTTGCAGTTTGGCGGCAGCTTTCGCGGTTCATGCCTGCGGCCAGATCGAGGTGTTGATGAACTGGCTGCAACATTTAATCGACGGTAGAGCGGATATGAGCGATACTGTGGATGGTAGAATCGCGAGCATCGTCAGTCAACACGTTCGGATATTAAAGTGTGTAAGATAGATCGTTGGTGAATGCTCGCTTTGTTTTTGGTTTCAGGGGATGAATTACCTCGAGGTGGCTGAAGATATGTACGAGTTTGAGAATTGTTTTTTTCGCTAATTATTATGTTGACATGCTGGATGTTGGTCTAATTTTGTGTAACTTCTCCACAGCGCTGAAATTAATTTTTTATTTTAATGCAGCAGATCGCGATATGTATAAATAATATGTCAACAATCGGAAATAAAATTATTTAAGTGTGCAAATTTATGAAATTTTTGCAAATATTGCCGTTTATTTAAATTAAATGCTTGTATTAATCTTGGTCGGTCATCGACGACCCCCACGGTATTCAACGTGTTAAATGAAAAATTGCAATTTTTTTGGAGGGTATAAATGTAACTTTCAGTTTTGTCATCCAATTTTTTGAATTAAAAATGTTGCAAAATGGAGGAGATATGGTGAAACCTCTTCTGGTAGAACATCGATTGCTGTGGCCGCCATTGCTGGCGAGGAATGGAACATTTAAAATAGAAAATTCTTTCTGTTTCATAAATAAAAATGTATTATCTACAATAGAGCCGCTTAACTTTTTGCTCACGAGCAAATTTCCCCTCCCGAGGTTCCCCCACTATAGGGGAAATTTGCTCGTGAGCAAGAAGTTAAGCGGCTCTGATCTACAATGTAGCGTAGGATTTATCGAAAATTGTGATTACTATAGAAATGGTGGCAGTTTGAAGAGGGAAAGTCTCTTTTTACCCAAAAAGGTCAACTTTAAAAATTTCTAAAAAAATTAATAATTGAGATACCGAGAAAATCGTACTCTACATTGTACATAATACACTCTTATCTACAAGTTAAAACGAAATTTTTATTTCAGACGTTCCAATCCTTGCCAGCAATCGCGGCCATCAATCTATGTTCCAACAGAAGAGGTTTCACCATATCTCCTCCATTTTGCAACATTTTTAATTCAAAAAATTGCAGAAAAAACCTGAAACCTACCTTTATATACTCCAAAAAAAAAATGGAGACTTTCCACTTACTAATTACCCGCGAAAAAATTTTTAAACTTTTACCCATTTTCAGGCACCTCGAGGTGCCGATCTCCCTTAAAAGAACACTTTAAAACGATAAAAACGAGTAACAGCAAAGATTCTTTACTTACTATACTTGCATTATTCGTTTCAACATATCTTGGGTGGTTCAGGGAAAAAGCATTTCGACGGTATTTCAGATTTTTGACGCTCACAGAGAGAACCCTCCAGCAAATCTCTTTCGCTGAATTTCTAGGATGCACCATGGACATATGTCTCGTTGGATATTACATTATCGTGGTACAATGATTCACGATCATTTTTTCCTCCTAGAAAATATATTTACGTTAATTTGTATAAATTTGAATATCAATAGGAATGGAAATCGAATGATGTAACGAGTGCAGTGACATACATCATTCTACTTATATCCCTCACTTTCAACATTTTCATATTTTGCTACATAGGAGAGATCGTTGCTGAACAGGTAGAAACATTTTTCAAAATTGCAAAAATTATCGAATAAAAAGTTGTAATTGCAAAAAAATGAATTCTGATAGTGTAGGAAAATTGGAGAAATGTCGTACATGATCGAATGGTACCGATTGACAGGAAAGAAAAAGCTCTGGAGCGTTTTGACAATCGCTATGTCGAATTCCTCGATAAAATTGACAGCCGGAAATATGGTCGAATTGTCTATCAGCACTTTTACCGACGTGAGTATCAAATTATTCAAATCTACATTTCCATCTCTGGCGAATTAACGACAAAATTCCTCTTTCTTTTTTCCTCGTCGTGAACAGGTCGTTAAGACTGCAGTCACGTTTCTGAATGTACTACGAACATTGACTTGAACGTGTTTTATTGTACAACCGCTGATGTGTCTGTGTATACTAAGGAAACAGACGATGTTTTTTTAACAAAGAACGATTGTTACACAAATTTCTTCACTGTTTGTAACAATGTTGAACCAGCACGTTTTATAACATTTTAGAGAATACAAAGGAAATGTAACACCGTGTTTAGCTTGCACTACCGGCCAAAAGTTTGGAATCACCAATTTACACAAAAATTTCCAGAAAAAAGTCAGCGACCTTGAGAATTTTTTATCGTTCGAATCAATCGATGTGAGATAAATTGATAAATGTAGAATTGAGATAAACTTCAAATCTATGAAAAGTTGGCAGCAGATTTAATATCGATGAAAAGTGGGAGGTGATTCGAAACTTTTGGCCGGTAGTGTATGTTCGTGTATTCGTGGTAATTAGGCTGATCGACTGTGGCACGATCGAATTGAAAAATCGACTGAAGCACACCACGAGTGTACTACTTTTTGATACGAGATTTTCAGAAACATTTTTGAACGTGATCGCTATATTGAAATCACACCGTAATCTCACAGTAAGTATCGTTAAATTATTTTTTAAACTATTAGGGATAATTTTAGGTAAGCTTGAAAGTTCCCGTGATTTGAAGTCGTTCGTTTTGAGAAAAAGGTAACTCCAGTGTAATTAAACACTTTTCAAAATAATAATTTCGTAAAAATTAATTTCATGAAAAATAATTTCATAGTGTTCAATACACTTTAAAAGCGCAAATGCATCTCCTCGATCTCCCCCCGCAATACTTCGACAAAAGTTTACCGAACAATATAGAAATTATTTTAAATAAAAATGTCTAATTTCAATAAAGTTACATTTCTTCAAAACGAACCGCTTAAAACCTTAGAAACTTTTCAAAATAATAATTTCGTAAAAATTAATTTCATGAAAACAATAATTTCATAAAAAATAATTTCATAGTGTTCAATACACTTTAAAAGCGCAAATGCATCTCCTCGATCACCCCCCGCAATACTTCGACAAAAGTTTATTGAGCAATATGGAAATTATTTTAAATAAAAATGTCTAATTTCAATAAAGTTACATTTCTTCAAAACGAACCGCTTAAAACCTTAAAAACTTTCAGTGATCTGACATTACAATATTTCAAGCTCCAATTCAATTTCTCATTCTCCTCGAACAATCAAACACGCATCCTGCAATTTTATACACAAACCTCACAAAAACCCCTAATTAAACATCGTCAAATTGCTTCGTCGAACCGCTCGAATCAACCCGACATTCGCTCATTTCTGCCTTTTAAAAAATCAATGTATCGATGTTCCTCTGTCATTATCCGCGCTCATAACGTATTGAAGGAAGAATTGCAACCGAGGGAGAGGGTTGAACTCGCCGCCGGAAGAAGAAAACACGTTGAAATCGCGAAAAATGAGCGCAAGCGCGACGTTCTTCTCCGTCGAGTCGTCATAATGGTTGCAAAGCTTTTAGTATCAATCGAGCATTCGAGTGTCAACGATGCAGAAACCAGTAACAGACAGTCTGTCTTCGACTCGTGTTGAATACGATTACAAGACGAACGTGAAATTGAGCGTGCAATTGAGCCGTTGGATCTTGAAGCCGATCGGTGTTTGGCCAAATTCAGCCAACATTTCCACGGTAGAGAGATACCTCTACTGGCTGATAAACGTCGTTTGTTACAGCCTGATCACGTTCCTCTTGGTACCTTGCAGCCTTTACGTGATCCTCGAAGTAGAAGATGTCTACAATAGAATCAAATTGTTGGGTCCGTTGAGTTTCTGCGTGATGGCATTTCTAAAGTATCATCTGTTGATACTTTACGAGAACGACATCCGTGAGTGCATCGAGCGCATCGAATGGGATTGGAAGAATATCACTTACTCCAAGGATAAGGATATAATGATAGAGAACGCGATTTTTGGCAGGCGATTGATCATGATCTGCACATTTTTCATGTACAGTGGTTTCGTTTTTTATTACATAGCCATACCGTTTAGCGTGGGTAAAATTCCTGCGCAGGATGTGAATGTAACTTTTATTCCAATGGTGTTTCCTTTCTCGAGATTTATCGTCGATACTCGGTACAGTCCTGTAAACGAGATTCTGTTCTCGCTTCAAATTATGGCGGGTGCTTTGATGCACAGTATTACATCGGCAGCTTGCAGTTTGGTTGCTATGTTTGCTGTGCACGCTTGCGGTCAGATGCAAGTGTTGATGAGCTGGCTGAAACATTTGATCAACGGCCGGGCGGATATGTGTAACAACGTGGATAGGAGAATAGCGAAGATTGTGAATCAACACGTTCGAATATTGCAGTATGTACGTTGTATCGGCCGTGGGAATTTTTTCGTTGGATTATAGTTCGTGTTAACACATTAAGGACCGCTCACGAGTTTTCTCGTGTTTCGCGCCCCATCTGTCACGGACCGCTCACGAGTTTTCTCGTGCTGCGCGCCCCGTCTGTTACGGACGGATCACGAGACAAACCCGTGTTTTCTACACGTTGTCTTTAGATGTCAATTACTTTGATACATTGTATCTACTTTGTCCATTTAAGTGTTTACATCAATAGTCAATGTATTAACCGTTTTCGTCTCATCCACACCGAAGAGATCAATCCCATTGGTGGAAACCGTACAGGTCAAGCTATGAAAGACTGTATAAATGCACGAACCCGAAATAAAAACAGCTTAGTCTCAGAGAAAATTCGACACGTTGCATTGCATTTTGGTGATTCGAATAGTCTTCGTCTTCGAAGCGAATCAAGATATATATGTAAATTTTGTATGGTTCCTCTTCATAGAGAAAAATCTTTCACGCAATATCATACTTTAAAAAAGTACTAGAAACTTTGGTAAAATTGATTTTTAAATAAAATTTTATGATAATTATTAAAAACCAATTTTTTTTAATAATTGCCTAAAATACATCCTATTTTACAATTTCTAAAAATTTCGTAAAAATTTATTTTTCAAGTAAAAAAGTTATAATAATTATTAAAAAACATAATTTTTTTTCAATAATACCTAAGATGCATCCTATTTTACAATTTCTGAAAGTTTCGCAAAAATTGCTTCGCAAATAAAAAAGTAATGAGGATTTTAGTGCGGTCCTAGGCATATGTCTTATAGATTTCTTACCGGTCCTTAATGTGTTAACCCTTTCGCTGCGGTGTATTTGAGAGGAATGGGGTATCCTATTCAATGTTGATATATGAAACACTTTCTGTCGCACTATCCTGTGGCGCTTGAAAGTGGGTAGAGTTTGGGAATATTTTTCGTAGGTATAGTCGATGGAAGAAATATAGGGAGATCGTGAAATCGGTCGGAAGTCTAAAAGAGACTGAAAATCTCAGTCAGGGCCGATTGAAGTATGCCTTAACATTGATTCGGTTCTAAACCAAGAATGAAAAATGTTACATCCAACATATGTGTGTCAATACTGTATTAATTTGTTGCCTCTACAGTCCACAGTAGGAGCCCCTCACGTGTTCTGTTTCCCCTTTGAATCGTTCTTTCGCGCAACTTTGTTGTCGAGGAAATCGACAGACGTAAAGCAACAGGCGACGTGCTATTATTCTTTACACGGGAAGCGACCGCCAACCACATTCATTGGTTTATTACTGTGTCTTCAGCGGCGGTATCCTTTTACCGTGGAAACGGCAGATGGATGGAGTTGGGGGTCTTCCGCAGACAAATTTGAACAACGCTAACTCTCTCTCTTTATTAACGCTTTTTAATTTACGATATAATATTTCTTCTTCCACCGACTATACAATACTGTAGGAACCAAGGAAAAATTTGTTGGGACCAAGTGGGAATCGAACCCACGACCCTTCGATTGGCAGGCTGGCACTCTGCACCCGCAGCCAAGGCACTCTTCACACTTCATCGTTGTTATTACTCCTTTTGATGGATACAGAGCCTTCGATTCTACAATATTAAAATAAGGATAATTATTATTGAAAGCCGACAGTTTCACGATAGAGAAATCATTTGGTGATTTTCAGTCGATAACGATATCTCATTTGCGAAGTGCAAAAATAAATGTGATAATATGTACTACACGTATATATACGCCTTCCGTAAATGAATGACCATTTTCACAGAGCGTATATATATTCCCTCCATAGCGAAGGGGTTAATGCAAAAAAAAAAAAAGAAAACTTTCTATTTGAAATTGAAATTTTTTAACTTAATTCGGTTAACCATCGAAGTTAACTCTTTTAACTTAATCAAAAGGATTAACATTTCAGTTCTTCTATTTTTTATTTCATATTTAAAATTTTGAAGAGTGTGCCAGGCGATTTACGTTCGAAATGTTGCAGATTTTTAACGCACACAGAGAAAGCACTGCAACAAGTATCGTTCGTGGAATTTCTAGGCTGCATGTTGAACATATGTCTTCTCGGGTATTACGTTATTGTGGTACGAAAGAAAATCACGTATTCGAAATTACAGAAATGAAATGTTTCTATAAAAATTTCGCCTAAAAATCGAAATCAATTTCAGGAGTGGAGTTCGAGTCATTTAACTAGCGCGGTGACTTACTTCATACTACTCATGTCTCTTACTTTCAATATTTTTATATTTTGTTACATAGGAGAGCTGGTAGCTGAACAGGTGAAAAATTTTTTAAAATTATTCTTCACCACTACCACTATTTTTTATCGCTATTTTTTCCTCAGTGTGAAAAAATTGGACAAGTGTCGTACATGATCGACTGGTATCGGTTGACTGGAAATAAGAAACTATGCTGCATTCTGATAATCGCGATGTCCAATTCTTCGATAAAATTGACAGCGGGAAACATGGTCGAACTGTGTCTAACCACTTTCGGTGACGTAAGTATCACAATCACCGTCACTATAGTCAAAGAACTGTTTAAAACTCGTTTCTTGTGTAAATTAGGTTGTCAAGACAGCTGTCGCATTTTTGAACGTGTTACGAACATTGACTTAAAAATTCCTCGAGGTATAATACAACGCAATTGTATAGTCTATTGTGCTCATATTACAATAAAACCAGTTTAACTTGTTATATATTCATATCTATCAATTTTTCTTTCGTAAAATTCTTTCTCTCGCCGACTCGAAAGTCGCTCAAACCTTTCGCTGCCTCGACGATAATAATGCAGGAACCTAGGGAAAAATATTGAGGGACCCAACGGGCATCGAACCCGGAACCTTCGGCTTAGCAAGCCGAGGCAACCACTCCCTCTCTATTCTCCCTTGTCGGTTTCCCTATTTTAGTATGGAGGCCCCGATACTACACTCGCCCATCCTGAACTGACATTCGCCCTCGAATGACCTAAGTTCAACAACTCAACACTTTCGGGCACACTCCCCCACACAGTGGCACACAGCCGAAACAACGCATTTTTGGGAGACGTGCAAACCCTCGACATATTTTCATCCCACATCTCCTGGCTTCGTGTAGCCGTAGATGCCTCCATCCCGGACGAGCCCCCATGCCCTCGACATGTTTTCATCCCACATCTCCTGGCTTCGTGTAGCCGTAGATGCCTCCATCCCGGACGAGCCCCCAACCATTTGAAGGAACTAACGACGGAAAAATATTGAGGGACCTTCCGCCTTAGCAAGCCGAGGCTTTGCGCGCTACGCCAACCACTCCCTCTCTATTCTCCCGTGTCGGTCTCCTATTTTTGGGTATGGAGGCCCCGATACTACAACACTCTGCCATTCTGAACTGACATTCGCCCTCAAATGTCCTAAAGTTCAACACCTCCAACAACTTTCGGGCACACTCCTCCACACAGTGGCACACAGCCGAAACGACGCAATTTGGGAGACGTGCAACCCTCGAGATGTTTTCATCTCACAGCGCCTGGCTTCGTGTAGCCATAGA
Source organism: Habropoda laboriosa (assembly GCF_001263275.1). NCBI lineage: Eukaryota > Metazoa > Arthropoda > Insecta > Hymenoptera > Apidae > Habropoda > Habropoda laboriosa. The sequence goes on from NW_017100842.1 coordinate 225,680, forward strand.
AGCCTCCATCCTGAACGAGCCCCCAACCATTTGTAGGAACCAACGACGGAAAAATATTGAGGGACCCAACAACGGGGAATCGAACCCGGAACCTTCGGCTTAGCAAGCCGAGGCTTTGCGCACACGCCATAGTTTCCTACTTAGGTATGGAGGCCTCGATACTACAATAACTATTTATATATTGAGTTGTTCGGAAAGTTCGTAGCGAAATTTCAACTGTCGTATCTCCGTTTCTAATTGACGCAGTGATAAAAGTTAAACGATATTTTCTTCAACAGTTAAAAGTGAATCCAACGCTCTACTCGAATTATTCGTAAGATGAACAAGGGTGGATATAAATCGAACTATGTTTTCTGCAGTGGAACGTGGACGTTGAATTTTTCGTGTCAACGCTCCACCGCAGAAAATATAGTTCGCCCTGGGAGTAATTTCAGGGGTACGTCGGATTTATCTTCGAATAACGAGCAAAAGTACCTTTTGGTTTTTGTCGCTATCTCGATTAGAAACAGAGATATATCAGTTTGAATTTTTCTTACATTTCGTTACGAACTTTTCGAATCACCCGGTATGCACTTCTCCGTTCACCTTATGAATAATTTCAGGGGTGCGTTGGGTTCGTCTGCAGATAACGTGTAAAACACCTTTTAGTTTCTGTCGCTATTTTAATTAGAAACAGAGATACGATGGTTTGAATCTTTCTTACATTTCTCAATAGTTATCTAGAAAAAAATATTTCTGAACCCCCGTAAGTTGCAATACAGTACAACACTATCGTTCCGCTTAAAAACATTTTTACCAATATCACCCCATAAATATAAACAAAAAGTACGTACCTCTAAAAGAAAAACGTGCAAAATTACGATTAACCCTTCACAAATTGCTCCCCGGCAACCTGTCACAATGTAGATAATCATGTTACGCTGACGTTTGCAAAAAAAATCAATTTATCGATTTCCAACTGCCATCATCCCTTGTCTGCACTTATAATGCATATAAAGCAGCAAAGTTTGAAATAGGGGGAGACGAAACTTGGGAAAGCATATTTTTTCTCCTCTCGATCCCTTCGCGCGAGGAGAAATTGTGGTAAAAAATAGTGGCGCAAGCGCAACATTTCATTTCATCCCCGGAGCCGTCATCGAGCTAGCTACATTTAGTATCAGCCAGACTGTCGAGCGTGAAACCATGAAAAAACAGCGATCGGCGAACCTCGCGTCTCTCGCGACAGAGAACGACTATCAGGAATACTTGAACCTGAGCATACAGTTGAATCGTTGGCTGTTGAAACCACTCGGTATCTGGCCGTCGTCGCGCAAAAGCTCTCGAATAGGAAGATGTTTCTCCTGGTTGATGGGTTTCCTCTGTTACGCGCTGATGAGCTTCGAGTTGGTCTCGAGCGGCTTGTACGTGGTTCTAGAGGTGAAAGGCGCTTACAACACGCTGAAAATGATCGGTCCGATGTCCTTCTTCGCGATGTCCCTCCTCAAGTACTCCATGTTGACGTTCCACGAGGACGACATTCTCGAGTGCGTCGAACGGATCAAATGGGACTGGAAGAATATCAGATACCTGGAGGACAGAAACGTGATGGTGACGTACGCGTATTACGGAAGAAAATTGATCACTATTTGCACGTTTTTCGTCTTCAGTAGTTTCGTATTTTTCTACATCGTCGTACCTATCAACGCCGGAAGTGTTGCAACGGAGGACGGAAACCACAGTTACATTCAGATGCCGTTTCCGTTTCCAAAAATCATCGCTGACGTTCGTTACAGCCCTTTCAACGAGATCTTCTTTTCGGTACAATTTGTAACAGGTATCGTGTTGCACGGTGTCACGTCAGCTGCTTGCAGTATGGCAGCCCTGCTTGCGGTTCATGCTTGCGGTCAGATGGAGGTGTTGGTGTCCTGGCTGGGACATTTGATCGACGGCAGAGCGGATATGAGCAAAACACTGGATGATAGAATCGCTAGCATCGTCACTCACCACGTTCGAATATTGAAGTGTGTAACGTGTATCTATTTGTTGTATCGTGATTAATTTCTCTTGAATTTTAATCAATACAGCAGACTAGCTTATAACGCGTTGTATGAATTCGCGTTAGAGGAAATCTGAAAGGAACAATCTGAAGTAACACGTTCAATTTAAATGTTCAAAATTTGCAAATTTAAACGTGACATTTGAATTAATTTGAAAATTTAAATGTGAAATTTTAATCAATTTAAAATTTAAATGTGAAATTTGAATCAATTTGAAAATTTAAGTGTGAAATTTAAATCAATTTGAAAATTTAAATGTGAAAATTAAAATTAAAATGTAAAATTGAAAAATTACCTTCGAAGTTGTACCGAGCATATTGTTAACACTGAGTAAGTTATATGTATTCTGTCACGTTTCAGCTTTCTGGCCCTCATAGAGAAAACCATGCAGCAAATAGCTTTCGTAGAATTTTTAGGGTGTACAATAATTCTGTGCCTCATCGAGTATTACATCATAACGGTACGCACGAATAAAAAAACAAAGTTAACGTAACGATGTTGCAGCGGAATTTGCATTTTCACGATGTCATAGGAATGGAATCCGAAAGAGTTAACATTTGCTGTAACTTACTCAGCGTTACTTTTATCCTTTACCTTCAATATTTTCATATTTTGTTATATAGGAGAAATTGTTGCCGAACACGTAAGAATCTACCGCAATTATTTTCAATATACAGTGGATTCCGGTTAATTGGGACACATTGGGACTGGACTAATTTGTCCCAATTAAGCGGCTGTCCCAGAAAAGCGAATTTCAACAGGCAAAATCTGAACAACATAAAAAATGAAGCCAAAAACGATTTATTGAAAATTGTTGGATTATTTCTAACAACACCCTGCAGAAATAATCAAGCGAGGACAAAAATGTCTCGATGTTCTTTTGGACAAAGGCAATAAGACTTCCACCAGATGTGTCTGGTGTTCGTCTTCGAGTCTGCACACTGCGATACCATAAAGTAAACAGTTCCTAGGTACTGTCCGACAAACCTAAAGTGAAGCCTCTGACGTCACAGCTTAGCAAAATGGAGGCAAAATAGGCGGTTCAGGTCATCCCCACTTGGGTCTTACACTGCTGGCGCTTGAGGGGAAGTTGCGTCGTAAGTAAATGGTTTAGTCCAGCGACTGCCATTGGTTTATGTTACACATTCTGCGTGTTCGTACCGCATAGTGGGGGAACCTCGGGAGGAGAAATTTGCTCGTGAGCAAGAAGTTAAGCGCCTCTGGTTTAGACAAACGAATTTAAGTCAGCTGTCGATAATGTAACACGCTGATAAAAGAACGGAAAACTAAAAATTATTTGGTCGCCTTGTCTTCTTACCTACGTTGGCGCGTTAGACATATTTAATAGCTCAGATGTTAATTTCTAAGCGACTCATACACGATAAATTGTTATTGTAAAGGAAGCCTCAGGAAAAGTATTAATATTTTTCAACAGTTAGAAAACTAAGAAGAAAATATTTTTTTGCTATTCCTGAATAATAAAAGTAGATTTCGGCGCATTAAAAAATTGCTCAAGGAGCTAAAAAATTTCTGGCTGCAATGAAAAATATCGTGCCACCACAGACCGACAGTCACATTTTAAAACCAGCCAATAAAAGCCATCAAACAGCCGCTATTTAATGTCAAAATTTTGAAAAATTTCAAATTCATCAGACGACATGTCGTCACTTTAACCGTAATGTTCGGCTTTGTTTAAAGATAATATTTCGACCTTGAGCTCATTTCATAGCAATAAACATAGCAATAATCGCTGATAAAGTTTCAATTTGACACTGTTCCCATTCGTAGAATAATTTTGAAAAAATACCATTGAATTGCTTGAATTTTAACCTGTAAAATAAGCTTATCGAAATAATAGAGAAATTTTGGGAACATGGGATAAAAAAATAAAGTTTACCATGATGCACGTCGTTTGGCGCCGCGCAGGCATCTGTTCGCCTGTTTATGGTGTCTGCGCGACGTAAACTTAATTTTTTTTCGAGCGCTTGAAAATATCATTCGCAAGTTCCCCTACATCTCCCATCTTTAGGCCCTGTGTGACGTCAGAGGCTTCACTTTAGGTTTGTCGGACAGTAGGTGCAATGCGATAGCCTTATTCTATCCCTATTGGCTTACCAACAGCGAGCCGTCGCAAGGTCCCCTACATCTCCCACTTTTAGGCCCTGTGTGACGTCAGAGGCTTCACTTTAGGTTTGTCGGACAGTGTAAGCGGACCCCAACTTTCTTTTTGGGTGCCCAGTCACAGTCCGTTGGAACATTTCAAACAGTAAAGACGTTTCCTCTGAGTCCGATAATAAATAATAAATAAATAATAAGTAATAAAGTAACATTAATAAGTAATGAAAAATAAGTAAATAAACACGTATTTATATTCCGTTCTTCGGTATCTGTCCCAAATAAACGGCGGTCCCGCTTAACCGGCGTCCCAATTAACCGGAATTCACTGTACCACTTTTCATTTTCTTTTTTTAAATAAAAGTTTCACTTGTTAAACAAAAACTAATAAAAATTTAAAAAAATGCTTCCTTACAGTGCAGAAAAGTCGGCGAAAAGTCGTACATGATCGAATGGTACCGATTAACCGGAAACAAGAAGCTCTGTTGCATTTTGATCATCGCCATGTCCAATTGCTCGACGAAATTTACAGCAGGAAACATGGTTGAATTATCCGTAAACACTTTCAGCGACGTAAGTATCATATTCTCTGTTTACACGAATCCATCGAAATTAACTGGAATAATGTTGGTATAAATAGGTCGTTAAAACGTCCATGGGTTTCTTAAACATGCTACGAACACTGACGTGAACATTCTTCATAGTATAGTACGTTCTAGATATTTGTTGTCTTTCACGGTCTCTACACCGCTCCTAGAAACATCGTTTGTTCTGTTGTATTTGAGATTTAATGAAATTGATGTTTGGTACACGGTGAGAGATTTCGTTATCCTAATCTTAACGACATTACCGATCCTAGATACTAATAAAAACTAGATTTAATAAAAAACACTAAGTTTGAACGGTAATTTTTAAAAAATCACACTTATAAATGTTAATACTCACCGTAAAACCAACCTTCGTTTACGTCCTTACAGCAGCTATCAAATGCACCTGCTCACCGAAGAAAATCCCATCGAAAAATATTAACACATCTTCCAGAAAACTTTATTGCTTCGTTTAAACCTGAAAAACGTGCAACTCGTAAAAGAATCAATTCCAGAACACCAAATTCGGAGAAATATGTAAGGAATGCGAGATTTAAGCGGCAAACTGGTGGCCTGGTTTTCGTCACCCAGGGTCACCGGAAGGAAAAGCGCGCGGAAGCTTGAGGGTGCCGTAAATTAAGTCCTTTCCCAGGACAGTCGGGCTAGGAGGCTCCAACGGTTTCTCGGAGCAATGCAGGATAGGACGCGGGAGAGGGAACTTTGGTTATAGCCGTCGAGCGAGACGGACACCCGAGCCATCTTAGCAACCGCGGATATTGCAAAATATAATACATTTGGTTAACTGCCTACACTGTGTCTTGTTTTTTTAAAAGTGTGTCCTACAAATATTTGAAAAAAATCACACTTATAAGCGTTAAGACCTTCTCCGGCAGTTATCAAATGCACTTGCTCACCGAAGGAACTCGCGCGAAAAAATATTAACACATCTTCCAGACAATCTTTTTTTGTTAAAACACAAAAAAATTACGTGCGACAGTTAGAAGCATCGATTACAGAACACCAAGTTCGAACGATAATTTAAAAAAATCACATTCACAAATGTTAACACTCACCGTAAAATCAACCTTCTCTCAACCCTTTCCAGCTGTTGCGTCGCAGACGCAACCGTTGACTTTATGACACGGACGACCAAGCCTGCTATTTTTGAGGGCTTCTAATTTCAATTCTTTTGTGTTTACTTTTCCGTTCGAAGCGATGTCGAGGACCAGAAAGTGTTTATGGACGCAGAAACTCGACGCTTGTGCGTGCCATACGCCTTCCTGGCGCCCGTACATTTTCTTCAATAGTAACTGACGTGTCGTAAAGCCACTTCACCCATACACACACGCATACAGATCAGTCCCGTTTGGACTGATCTTCCGCAGGGTCTCACACCCCCACCCTATCGACGAGGGAAAATCAGGGAGTAGGGACTCCCGGTGGACAGCCGAGGACGAGGAAGGACTCCTATTCGTCCTCATAGGCCACCTCCTCGCGATAGTTTTCAGATAAAACTGTACGAAAGGCACAGCGCGCTTGCTATGTCAAAAAAGTTTCCAAAAGATCAGCACCACAGTTCACGTCACACCATCACTCAGACATTGAAACACTCACACAATATTAATTTGGCGTGCGAGAGACGCGATACTCTGAAATGAATAAAGTTTAAGAATCGCGTCGAAAAACAAGCAATTATCAAATGCACTCGCTCACCGAAAAAACTGCCACAAAAAATATCGGCCCGCCTTCCAGACAATCTTTTTTCGTTCAAACCCAAAAAAAAGTCGCAACTCTCAGAAGCATCGAACAACTTTAAACCCCTTTGCTTCCCACGGAGGGCCATTCATTAATCATCGTGCACTAAAGTACAGCTGCGAAACAGTTTCGTCGTATCTAGGAAAAAAAAAATTGGCGCACGCGCCAGCATTCACCTATAGCATCAGCCCAGTCCGACCGTCGCGTGTCACTCAATACAGGTCACTGGCGAGGTAATCATGCTGGACTCGTCCCGCGACACGTTGAACGCTACGCGAGACTACGAGTACAGCATCCAGGTGAACCGTTGGTTTCTGACACCGATGGGCGCATGGCCGCGTGTTACAGAGACCTCGAGAGCCCAGCAACTACTCGCGAAACTGTTGAGACTCACCTGTCATTCTCTGATGATCTCCTCGATCGTACCGTGCATTCTGTTCATCCTGTTCGAAGACACGAGCCTAGAGGAAAGGATGAAGTCTATCGGTCCTATGAGTCACTTTCTGATGGGTGAATTGAATTATTGCTGCTTGTTGGCAAAGGCGAACGACATCCTCTATTGCGTGGAACAGGTGAAACAGGACTGGCGAAACGTTAAGAAACCCGTCCATCGTGATCTGATGTTGAAGAACGCGAAACTTGGACGTTCGATAGCTTGCATCGCTGCGTTTTGCATGCACACCGGTGTCGGCTCCGACGAAATAGTCACAGGACTTCGTATGAGCACGTTCTACGTGGGGAACGAGAGTTACTCGATGTACCCGTTACCTTGCACGTTCTACACGAAGCTGATGGACACCAGATTCAGTCCGACGAACGAGATAATGTTCGTTCTACAGTGTCTCTCCGGGTTCATCGTGAACTCCGTTACTGTGGGAGCCTGCGGTTTAGGCGCTGTTCTAGCGATGCACGCGTGCGGACAGCTGAACGTGGTGATGTCGAAATTGGACGATTTGGTGGACGCGAAAGGGCAGGAGGAGAGAGTCGCGCAGAGGAAGTTAGGTTTCATCGTGGAGCATCATTTGCGTACATTAAGGTATTTGTCTGTGCGTTGTAGTTTCAATGTGCAATACTGTGCAGAGCTGAAGTGAAGAGTTGTGAGAAGTTGGCGTGTGGAGGGAATTATATTCTTGGTTATTGGCCAAACCGGTCGTATCTACCAATCTGAGTGAAATTGAGTGGGATAGAGAGATGAATTTTAGAACATTGTCGTAAACGTAGATTCAGAGAGTATCCCCCATTTTGAAATATATGCCACCAGATATGGAAATCGTACTGCTATGACAGCGTGGACAGTAGAAACCTTAATCGTTTCACTGCGGTTGACTCTTATAAAAAATATTTGAATAGAAAATTGGCGCCTATAGGCGTTTTGAATATTTTCTCGCGCTGTGACCTTGGCGCTTATAGACGTTTTGAATATTTTCTTGCGCTGTGCCCTTCGCGCCTATAGGCGTTTTGAATATTTTCTCGCGCTGTGCCCTTCGCGCCTATAGGCGTTTTGAATATTTTCTCGCGCTGTGACCTTGGCGCCTATAGGCGTTTTGAATATTTTCTCGCGCTGTGCCCTTCGCGCCTATAGGCGTTTTGAATATTTTCTTGCGCTGTGCCCTTCGCGCCTATAGGCGTTTTGAATATTTTCTCGCGCTGTGACCTTGGCGCTTATAGGCGTTTTGAATATTTTCTTGCGCTGTGCCCTTCGCGCCTATAGGCGTTTTGAATATTTTCTCGCGCTGTGACCTTGGCGCTTATAGGCGTTTTGAATATTTTCTTGCGCTGTGCCCTTCGCGCCTATAGGCGTTTTGAATATTTTCTCGCGCTGTGCCCTTCGCGCCTATAGGCGTTTTGAATATTTTCTCGCGCTGTGACCTTGGCGCCTATAGGCGTTTTGAATATTTTCTCGCGCTGTGCCCTTCGCGCCTATAGGCGTTTTGAATATTTACCCGTGCTGTGAAATGTTAATACTTTCTGGCGCATTTTCACCTTAACTTAATCCTTACTTTTTGTCTTTTAAGTACCGTCACCTAAATTTTTTCAAGGACAAATTTTAAAATTTCTGAAAAATTGAAAAACGCCAAAACACAAGATTTTACAGCCGCGATTCAACATCTATCGTCTGCCACGCGCGTTACATACTAAAATCTGACGCAGTGAAAGGATTAAGATGGCGGCTCTGACATCGAAGTGGAGCGAGAGGAACACTCCTCTTGCACCTGTGCCATTCTACAGGCCAACTTTTCAGCTCCGCACCGTACTATTTGTAATATTATCGAGAATATAGTTTTTCATGATTTTTCGAAATATGCAAAGTGGCAAGTTTACGGCTATCTACATGGAAATGTTACTTTCAGTTTTATACGGAATATAGAGAACGTTATGAACCTAATATGCCTGGTTGAGTTGGTAGGATGCACGTTGAACATGTGCATGCTCGAGTATTATTTACTCACGGTACGTTTTACTAATAAAATTCTTCGAATTTAATCAAACTAATTTAAATACTTTAGAAAGTATTTCTTGTTCTTATTAAGTCTTGCAGTTAATATCAATGTTAACGAACAAAGTACATGGGATCGGTACACTGAAATTTTCATCGAATTTTCGCGTAACTCTTTATGCAAATGTATTTTAACTTCTCAGGAAAAGTCGAAGGAAAAATTAGCTTCATACGTCATCGTGTACGTGTCCATGACATTTAATATATTCATATTTTGTTACATCGGAGAGACGCTTACAGAGCAGGTAGGATCATGAAAGTGACCAAAGTACAATTATACATACATATATTAATTGTGTAAGCATCGAACACTCAACAGTGTACCAAAGTCGGAGAAAAAGTGTACATGACCGAATGGTACCGGTTACCTCATAAAACTGCTCTCGGTTTGGTAATGATCATCTCCAGGTCGAGCATGGTGATAAAAATCACCGCTGGAAAATTCCTACAAATGTCTGTCGCAACATTTGGCGATGTGAGTATTAATAAGACAAATTTACAATTCGCAACTTTCGATTAAACACATTTACGCACACCGTCTTTCAGGTATTTAAGGCGTCTTTCGCCTACTTCAACATGATCCGCACAGTTGCAATGTGAAAAACTACGCATACTCGAAAAAAATACCATTTTGTACGAACTCCTATTCTAGACTCTTTACACACCAGAAAACAAAGAGACGAGAAAGAATAAATGTTTGTTGTTACTCACCACTATGTAATTCGTTCACAAGCAGCGTGTCTCTTAGCCTCTGAACTTTACAGTCTAAACTTTTCACCTGCGTCCACCGCACCAAACTTTTCGTATACGATTAGACGAACAACCTGTTGCATTAAAAAATATTACCTTTAAAGCTACAACCCTCTTGAGTATAATAGGGGTAACAATTATTCGTAAGAGTAACTTTCACAGATAAAAATTCATTTGCACGGTGATATACTAGAACTGTAAAATTCACAAAAGGGTTAACCCTTGAGTGCTGAATACTCCCTGCCGAAGCTCTCCGTATGGACGGAATACTTTTCTGCTAGTGTGAACTCTGTTGATTGAGTGCACAAGGCGCAACTAACAATAAGTTATTATTGTAATTCTTTTACACCAAATTAAACAACACACATGCATTCTTCATAGGTAGCAAAGGAACACATATGTATATCCATCTCGTATAAAGATAATTGTAACTACACTACACGGGAGATCGAAAAAATTGACAAACGCATATATGCGTCCATAGTCCACAGCGATAGCTTTCGCCGGACGCACATATGCGTCCATAGCACTCAAAAGGATAAATTCCACCCTTATGAACAATCTAGCCTTCCTAACATAAACGTTCGCGCATCCATATAGTTCACTTTCCTTCCACAAATTTCACCAACATCCAATCATCCATTCCACACTTGTCACTGCTACTCTTAATCCAGCTAATCGCCCCTAATTCGAACCTATAGAGTTCACAATACAGCAAAAAAATCGCAAAATTAATAAAACTGAATCGTCCCACAAGTTCCTACCGAAAGTGAAAAATATTTTCCAAGAAAATGCCGTAGAAACGACATAACAGTCTGACCAAACAAACAAAGGACAAAATTGTGGAATGAGAAGTTTTCATCTAATTTAAAGGTCCCTCGGAAATATCGATCTAAATCATAAAATTCGACAGACACTTACCGGATGACCTAATAAAATAACACTACTACAAAAATGGTTCCGTTCACGTTACTACAGCATTCTCATTACCACTCTCCTGAAAAATGTTTCCCAACCAGCAATGGGATCTTCACCCTTGCAATATCCCTCCCCACATCCTCCGCTTAGAGAGTAAAAAAAAATACTCAAGCGAACATCACGAAAGTCTATTCTATCCCGCGCACACCTTCCAATTCTCACGAAGGTCTACTCTATCCCGTGCACACCTTCCAATTCTCACGACGGTTAAATGACAACTTTCAAACATACTCGATCACGTACACATCACCGCAACAAGTTCCACACAAACAGATGAATCGATCAGCGAACAGTCGTTCCGATAAAAAATCTGCGCAAGCGTTAAACGACTCCGTGGAAGGGTAATTCCTCGTACAGGATGTTCGATTTAGTAGTCACCGTAACTTCGATGCGTGGTCACGATGAGTAACGACAAAACCGTGGTCACAGAAATCAATATAACTGCCAGCAGCGATTACAGTCTCCAGTGGAATCGATGGGCGATGAAAAGCATAGGCACATGGCCACAGTTCTCGTCGAACCTCGAGAGAAACATCTCTCGAATATTAAACGTGATCTGCTACACCGCAATACTATTCTCGATAATCCCTTGTTCGTTGCACCTAATGCTGGAAAAAGGGACTTTCTACACGAAAGTGAAAATACTCGGTTCGTTGAGCCACTGGGTGTTCTGTATCATCAGTTACACCATGCTGTTGCTGCGACGTAAAACCATACGTCACTTTTTCAATCATATGGAGACCGATTGGAGAACGACGACGAGAAAGGAGAAGAAAGAAGTCATGTTGAAGTACGCGAAATTTAGTCGATACGCGGCGATTTCTTGTACGATCTTCATACACGGTGGTATACTTGGATATTGTGTTATGACAGCGTCCACCACGATGGTTGTCGTGGTTGGAAACAAGACTACGATCTTGCGCGTGCTGCCCTTACCAATGTACAAAGGGCTCCTTCCAGTCGATACGAATACTATGAACGACATCGTTGTTTTGTCACAATTTCTCTCCGGATTTATAGCGAACAACAGTGCGATCAGTGTTATAAGCCTTACAAGTGCTCTAACATCACACGCGTCTGGCCAGTTGAGCGTGGTTATGTTGTCGATCGAAGATTTTGTGAGTGAAGCGAGACGCAGAGGGAAGGACGATCATTTCGACGAAATACCGACAATCGTGGAGGAACATTTGAGAGTGTTGAAGTAAGTATGTTTGTTGGATTTGATTTTGCTGATGGGTGTGTTTCTCTGATCGTTTCTGTTAATTACAGCTTCATATCGCGCATAGAGGCAATGATGAACAAAGCGTGTTTCCTGGAGTTAATGAGGTGCATGATAGCTGTATGCGCACTTGGATATTATATATTCATGGTAGATGTAATTTTGATCGTACGGGGATAAGAATTATATGTAGATATTCAGTTTTTCGTATGATATCACGCGCAAAGGCAATTTCAACAAAAGGATCGGTGGAAACGATATAGCGATGTCGTATAATCAGGCAAGTGTGAAAATGCGAAACAGCAATTCGAGGGAAATAAGACGCTCGATCCTCGCTCAGGGCGGTTCTACTCCATTACGGTATATTTAAAAAATTTGTCTAACAGCTGTAGGTTAATTTTGATCGATACGGGAATTATTATTGCGCAGGCGACGAGCGTCCTGAGCGCCACTTAATGTTTCAATTTACGACCTCACTGTATCGTTTCCATCAACTATACCTCGTCCTAACCATTTTCTCATCTCTGCATAGTACAGTAGCGCACACATAAGCGTCCGCATTCGGCCCCGACTGCGGGGAGGTGACTCCTGCGAATTTAACTAAACAAAAGAGAGGAGATGTGTGCCGTGTGTTACACGAAAGAAGTGTTAAAGATTGTGTATTAAGTTATTAAACATGCCGAAATGTGATATAATTGCGTGAACATCAACAGTACAAAATTCCTTACGTACAACATCGATGACAAAAAAAATTGAATATTTCTTCGGAACGTATAAATGTGTGCTTGTTTCTAGGAATGGGCAGAGAGCGATGCTAAAATCTTAATCACGTACTTTGTAGCACTCGTTGCTATTGTTTCTAATACATTTATACTCTGTTATATCAGCGAAAGGCTGACAGAACAGGTACAAGAGATTAATTAACGATTAGCAACATTGAAAACATGATCGAACGATCTAGCATGATCGAAAACAACATACAACAAGGACTAATCCAGGAAATTGTTAACAGTGCTTGAAAGTTGGTGAAGTGGTTTACATGACAGATTGGTATTATCTGCCACAGAGAAGAATCCTCGATTTAATTCTGATCATTAAACGATCGAACGTGGTCGTTAAAGTCACCGCTGGAAAAGTATTACATATGTCGCTTTACACGTTCGGCGATGTAAGTGAAACTAATCTTGCTCCCTCTATTTACGCGTCATTTATTCTTCCTTGGACGAAAAGAAAGTTAATCGTTTTGTCTATTTCCAGGTAGTAAAAACAGGATTCGCCTACATGAATATGCTTTGTCAAATGTCCTGATTAAATTGCACTTCTAACCGCGAATTTGCAGTTTGTACAATTTGTAGATAAAATTGTAAAATTTCAAACACAATGTAGTAACGATTAATCTTCTGTAACTTATTTCAAACATTGCACAGTTCTTAACACTGCAAAAATACAGCTGTGTTGCGTCGTGGGCCTTGATCAAATCTTATAATTAGGAGTTCTGGCCCGGGTTGATGATTGTTCTCGCTGGTTCGAGGTGTATTAAAACTTCGTTGTTGGGTTAGTTGTTTTTTACTTTGCTTAGATGTTTGTCCTGTGGTTAGATGTTGTTGATGTATTGATGAATTCTTGGTTTGATTATATGTTGTAGATCTTTTGATGAATTCTTGTTTTGATTAGATGTTTTTTAGATGTTTCACTGAATTTGGATTTTTCGCTTCGTGACTGTGTCTCGTGCCCTCGTCTTACAGTGATTGCCGGTTTTCAGGTGTGTAAGTATATATATAGACATTAGGTTGGTTCTGATTGGTGGTTGTGTTATGGAGGTGGGAAATGTGGTGTGTTCTGCTATTGGTCGACGAAAACTGTGACCCTGTTGTAAACAAATTCGATCCCTGGTAACGAATGTTTTATGGTCCCGAGTGTTTTTGGGACCAATTGTATGAGTGTCGCGTTAAGTTGTTTATTACTATAATCCGCCGAACCGAGACTTCGTTGCGTCCTAATCCGGCTCGCTTAAGAAAACATAAAAAAATTCCATTTTTCTATTTCAGAAAAGAAGTTATATAATGTATTAGTACTTTGGAAGTGACGTGGTGCAAATGATTACCATCAAAGTGGGTAACAAAAATATATTTATTTACACAATAATCCTTAAACTAATTTCAAATGTAAAGAACATGATGCGCGTGCAGAGAAGGTCTACGACAAAAGGCCTCGTGCCTTTTTCGGGGCTCCCTTAAGTAGCCCCTTTTCCCTGTGAAAATCCCAGGAAGTGGGGGCGCGGGCCTGCATTTCCGAGGCAATACTCTTGTCCTCGAGGACGAAGAAACTCGGAGATGTTTGGAAAAACATCTCTCGATTCTTCGCCTCGAGGGCCAAGAGTCGCCAGGCCTAAGTGCGTGGCACCCCCGTGGCGGTCGCCACAGGACGAAAAAAATGTTTTGCACCACTTATCAATTTATATACCTACACACATTGAATCTTCTGCTAATTTTTATGGGTTTGGAAATAATAGCAATTTTCCTGGAGCAACAATGAATACTTGAAAAAATTCTCGAAGTTACCAACTTTTTTCAGAAAATTTTTGAATAACTTCCAATGCACATTAGCTCCAAATTTTTGGCCAGCAGTGCATACATTTTTAGAAGGTTCTCTTCAATTATTACTTAGGTGACTAATATCAACGATGCTGGAAAACAAGGAAATAGAAAATTAATTGCAACGAAAAGTAGATTTTCGTTTCATTGACACACAGAAAGTCCATCGATTGTACGTTTAATTTGGTAAGTGACCGAAGACATTCGATATTCAGGATGTAACGAAATCTGTGTATAAACTAATTTGTTACGAAGTGAACGTTGCGATGGTTAAATATTGAAGGTACAGTAAGTAATTCGATACTCAGAATGTAACTAAATCTGTGCACGAATTGATTTATCGTGGAGCGGTATGTCCATTGGTCGAAGATCGAAGATCAAACTCGACTGTTCCACGTTCGAAATGATTTGTTATGAAATGATTTAAGGTTTCTATATTATTCCCTATCAAACACAATTTAGTCAACGTTGCTTCCAGAACATAGTAATTATTACGAAGAACAACGGACAAATTATACTAATTCAATTTCTCCAAAAAAAATTCAATAAATCGTACATTCACAGAGACCCTCTTTTTTCAAATATAAAATGTTTGGAATTGAAAGAAAAGGGTAATGCAGTGAGGTTTATCGAAACAATTTTTAAATATAAAATATTCAACTTTCATATCGAACTTGTTTTTTATTTCACGTACAAAAATTTTGCTCAATATTCCACATTTTATGTGTAAAACTTTTTTTCAATATGTCACATTTAACCCATTGGCAGTGTATCCCGTGACAGTCACGGGCAGAGCGTCAAGTACCAAACGGTTTATCCCGTGACAGTCACGGGCAGGGTAAGGCGTTCAAACTGTTTAGTCTACCAAAGATATCTAAGAATATGGCTAGATTCTTTGCTTCCTCTGTTTTCTAAGATTATTTTAAATGAAGAAGGAGACGTGGTTTAGTTTTGAATTCAGTATGCCGTCGACTTTGAAACCAATCACACAATCCTTCGCACCAGAGTTTAGTGCTTTTTCAGTTCTAAAAATCGTTTTTGTGAATTATATAAAATTGTATTTTTGTTATCCAACATAGATAGTAGTAATAGTAGTGACTCGTCAATCATAAATGCCAGTGATAGTGATAATCCGGTCTCAACCGATGACAGTTCAACTTCATCAGAGAATGCAAGACAGAACAACACAATTGACAATAATTTCGAATATAATTTTACAAGAATTGACGGAAATAATATGCCTCCTCCACCACCAAGAATGCATTTCACCAGTTCTCCGTCCGTTCACGTAAGAAACGACAGCGGCGATATACTAACAATAATTGTAAGCTATTTTGAATATTTCTTCTCTCCGGACTTACTGCATTTGATTGAAACCAAGACAAATAGATACGCACGTTTTTTTACATTTTTTATTACAGGCCGAAGTATTTCCGAACATGAAAAAACTAGACATTTTTTGGACCAGAATTCGTAATTTTACCACACTGTGAAAGGGTTAAGTCACGCGCATATAACAGTAATAAAATACCTTTTAAAGTACATTCGTGTCTTTATTGAACTCGCATATAATCACATCCTTCATTGGTGACCACCGACGTGGACGCGAGTTGAAAAGGTAAAAGTAGTGACAATCTGTGCAATAAGTGTTGTGAGAAATGGCCACGCACGACGAGCCGACGGTAACACCACAGGTCAACAAGATTAGTATCCGCGTCCCGCCATTCTGGCCTGAACAGCCAGCCGTGTGGTTTAAACAGTTGGAAGCGCAATTCCAATTAAATGGCATAACGGCAGACTCAACGAAATTCTACCACACAATATCGCAACTGGAAAACAAGTACGCGGCAGAGGTGCACGACGTTATATGCAACCCGCCAGAGCGAGAAAGATACGAAACTATAAAGCAAGAGTTGATACATAGAGTATCGACATCGCAGACCAGGAAGATCCATCAACTGCTGGAGAAGGAGGAAATAGGTGACCGGACTCCGTCGCAATTCCTCCGGCATATTAAGACGTTGGCAGGCGATACGGTATCGGAAGAATTTTTAAGGACACTATGGTCTAGTAGACTTCCAGCGACTACACAGGCCATTGTGTCACCGCCACCGCAGGTAGCCGCCGTCGCCAACCAGACACCTGACCCAATGCAGCAACGGTTGGAGAAAATGGAATTTCAAATCGCCGAGCTGACAAATCTCCTACGTCGACAACAAGTAGCAGGCACTTCAAAGAGACGATCGCGCTCGCGAAGCAGAAACCGCAGCCGATCGCCCGCTACAAAAGGGTATTGCTGGTATCACCTCACTTTCGGAGCTCGTTCTACGAAGTGCAAGGAACCATGCACGTACACGTCGGGAAACGAGGCAAGCCGGAACTGAACGAGGCAATCAGTGACGGACCGAAGACCAGCCGCCTCTTCATTACCGACTGTGAGACGAGGACAGAATACCTCGTGGACACCGGCTCGGACCTGTGCGTATATCCTCGTACGCGTATCACAGGCCAAGTCAAGAAGACGCCGTACGAGATGTTCGCGGCCAACAGATCGACCATCAGCACGTATGGTGTGAGGGTGCTCAACCTGGACTTGGGACTTCGACGAGCGTTCCGGTGGAGCTTCGTCATCGCTGACGTATCCAAGCCCATCATCGGCGCAGACTTCCTCGCACACTACGGGCTTCTGGTGGATCTGCGGAATCGCAAGCTGCGGGATCCACTGACCACGTTGACAGCAACCGGGAGGATCGCCACGCACGAGCAGGGATCCGTCAAGACTATCAACGGGACATCGCCGTACCACGCGATGCTAGAACGGTTCCCGGACCTCACGCGACCAACAACAATTCCTCGCGAGATAAAGCATAATGTAGTACACCATATTTGTACATCTTCTGGGCAACCGACTTTCTGTAAACCACGTAGACTGTCGTCAGAGATGTACAAAATAGCAAAAACGGAATTCGAGAATTTGATGAGTCTCGGCCAGATCCGATCTTCGAGGAGCCAATGGGCTTCCGCCCTACATATGGTCCCGAAGAAGGATAACGGCTGGAGACCTTGCGGAGATTATCGCGCGTTAAATTCTCGTACCGTACCCGATCGCTATCCGATTCCGCACATAGAAGATTTCGCGCGTACGCTGTCCGAGAAAACGATATTCTCGACCATCGATCTGGTGCGAGCATACCACCAGATTCCGGTACATCCAGATGATATTCCAAAAACCGCGGTCACTACACCTTTCGGTCTTTTCGAATACACTGTTATGCCGTTCGGGCTGAGGAACGCTGCTCAGACGTCCCAACGTTTCATCGATGAAGTATTGAGAGGCCTCGATTTCTGTTACGCGTATCTAGACGATATTCTAGTTGGATATTATATATTCATGGTAGATGTAATTTTGATCGTACGGAGATAAGAATTATATGTAGATATTCAGTTTTTCATATGATATCACGCGCAAAGGCAATTTGAACAAAAGGATCGGTGGAAACGATATAGCGATGTCGTATAATCAGTCAAGCGTGAAAATGCGAAACAGCAATTCGAGGGAAATAAGACGCTCGATCCTCGCTCAGGGCGGTTCTACTCCATTACGGTATATTTAAAAAATTTGTCTAACAGCTGTAGGCTAATTTTGATCGATACGGGAATTATTATTGCGCAGGCGACGAGCGTCCTGAGCGCCACTTAATGTTTCAATTTACGACCTCACTGTATCGTTTCCATCAACTATACCTCGTCCTAACCATTTTCTCATCTCTGCATAGTACAGTAGCGCACACATAAGCGTCCGCATTCGGCCCCGACTGCGGGGAGGTGACTCCTGCGAATTTAACTAAACAAAAGAGAGGAGATGTGTCTGAGTGTGATACCGATATATCAAGTGTGTCAGTTGTTCACATTCAGGTGTCGATATCGAATACTTTGTTTCACTCAGCCCGCTCGAACTCCACTCCGATGTCCCATTTCCAAGAATTGGTGGGGATAGCGACGGACGCTTAAGTGTGCAAAAATGCGGACGCTTATGTGTGCACTACTGTACTTACTTACTGCCGTGTGTTACACGAAATTGGTGTTAAAGATTGTGTGTTAAATTATTAATCATGCCGAAATGTGATATAATTGCGTGAACATCGACAGTACAAAATTCCCTACATACAACATCGATGATAAAAAATATTGAAAATATCTTCGGAACGTATAAATGTGTGCTTGTTTCTAGGAATGGGCAGAGAGCGATGCTAAAATCTTAATCACGTACTTTATAGCACTCGTTGCTATTGTTTCTAATACATTTATACTCTGTTATATCAGCGACAGGCTGACAGAACAGGTACAAGAGACAAATTAACGATTAGCAACATTGAAAACATGATCGAACGATCTAGCAAGATCGAAAACAACATACAACAAGGACTAATCCAGGAAATTGTTAACAGTGCTTGAAAGTTGGTGAAGTGGTTTACATGACAGATTGGTATTATCTGCCACAGAGAAGAATCCTCGATTTAATTCTGATCATTAAACGATCGAACATGGTCGTTGAAATCACCGCTGGAAAAGTATTACATATGTCGCTTTACACGTTCGGCGATGTAAGTGAAACTAAACTTGTTCCCTCTATTTACGCGTCATTTATTCTTCCTTGGAGGAAAAGAAAGTCAATCGTTTTGTCTATTTCCAGGTAGTAAAAACAGGATTCGCCTACTTGAATATGCTTTGTCAAATGTCCTGATTAAATTGCACTTCTAACCGCGAATTTGCAGTTTGTACAATTTGTAGATAAAATTGTAAAATTTCAAATAAAATGTAGTAACGATTAATCTTCTGTAACTTATTTCAAACATTGCACAGTTCTTAACACTGTAAAAATACAGCCGTGTTGCGTCGTGGGCATTGATCAAATCTTATAATCAGGAGTTCTGACGCGGGTTGATGATTGGTCTCGCTGGTTCGAGGTGTATTAAAACTTCGTTGTTGGGTTAGTTGTTTTTTATTTTGCTTAGATGTTTGTCCTGTGGTTAGATGTTGTAGATGTATTGATGAATTCTTGGTTTGATTATATGTTGTAGATCTTTTGATGAATTCTTGTTTTGATTAGATGTTTTTTAGATGTTTCACTGAATTTGGATTTTTCGCTTCGTAACTATGTGTCTCGTGCCCTCGTCTTACGGTGATTGCCGGTTTTCAGATGTGTAGGTATATATATAGACATTAGGTTGGTTCTGATTGGTGGTTGTGTTATGGAGGTGGGAAACGTGGTGTGTTCTGCTATTGGTCGACGAAAACTGTGACGCTGTTGTAAACAAATTCGATCCCCGGTAACGAATGTTTTATGGTCCCGAGTGTTTTTGGGACCTATTGTCTGAGTGTCGCGTTAAGTTGTTTATTACTATAATCCGCCGAACCGAGACTTCGTTGCGTCCTAATCAGGTCGCTTAAGAAGACATAAAAAAATTCCATTTTTCTATTTCAGAAAAGAAGTTATATAATTTATTAGTACTTTTGAAGTGACGTGGTGCAAATGATTACCATCAAAGTGGGTAACAAAAATATATTTATTTACACAGTAATCCTTAAATTAATTTCAAATGTAAAGTACATGATGCGCGTGCAGAGAAGGTCTACGACAAAAGGCCTCGTGCCTTTTTCGGGGCTCCCTTAAGTAGCCCCTTTTCCCTGGGAAAGTCCCAGGAAATGGGGGCGCGGGCCTGCATTCCCGAGGCAATACTCTTGTCCTCGAGGACGAAGAAACTCGGAGATGTTTGGAAAAACATCAATTTTCACGTAATGAAAATTTAAAAAGTGCGTTTTGTAGATTTATGTCAATTATACACGCAACTAACAATAAGTTATTATTGTAATTCTTTTACACCAAATTAAACAACACACATGCATTCTTCATAGGTAGCAAAGGAACACATATGTATATCCATCTCGTATAAAGATAATTGTAACTACACTACACGGGAGATCGAAAAAATTGACAAACGCATATATGCGTCCATAGTCCACAGCGATAGCTTTCGCCGGACGCACATATGCGTCCATAGCACTCAAAAGGATAAATTCCACCCTTATGAACAATCTAGCCTTCCTAACATAAACGTTCGCGCATCCATATAGTTCACTTTCCTTCCACAAATTTCACCAACATCCAATCATCCATTCCACACTTGTCACTGCTACACTTAATCCAGCTAATCGCCCCTAATTCGAACCTATAGAGTTCACAATACAGCAAAAAAATCGCAAAATTAATAATACTGAATCGTCCGCGCTTTTCGACGGTTAATCGGTCAAAGTTTGATTTAACATTTCTACAGGTATAAGAAAAAGCGCGTATATTCCCGC
>NW_017100842.1:253228-299989 GCF_001263275.1 Habropoda laboriosa
TTGGATATTATATATTCATGGTAGATGTAATTTTGATCGTACGGAGATAAGAATTATATGTAGATATTCAGTTTTTCATATGATATCACGCGCAAAGGCAATTTGAACAAAAGGATCGGTGGAAACGATATAGCGATGTCGTATAATCAGTCAAGCGTGAAAATGCGAAACAGCAATTCGAGGGAAATAAGACGCTCGATCCTCGCTCAGGGCGGTTCTACTCCATTACGGTATATTTAAAAAATTTGTCTAACAGCTGTAGGCTAATTTTGATCGATACGGGAATTATTATTGCGCAGGCGACGAGCGTCCTGAGCGCCACTTAATGTTTCAATTTACGACCTCACTGTATCGTTTCCATCAACTATACCTCGTCCTAACCATTTTCTCATCTCTGCATAGTACAGTAGCGCACACATAAGCGTCCGCATTCGGCCCCGACTGCGGGGTGGTGACTCCTGCGAATTTAACTAAACAAAAGAGAGGAGATGTGTCTGATTGTGATACCGATATATCAAGTGTGTCAGTTGTTCACATTCAGGTGTCGATATCGAATACTTTGTTTCACTCAGCCCGCTCGAACTCCACTCCGATGTCCCATTTCCAAGAATTGGTGGGGATAGCGACGGACGCTTAAGTGTGCAAAAATGCGGACGCTTATATATGCACTACTGTACTTACTTACTGCCGTGTGTTACACGAAAGTAGTGTTAAATCATTAAACATGCCTAAATGTGATATAATTGCGTGAACATCAACAGTACAAACTTCCTTACATACAACATCGATGATAAAAAATATCGAAAATTTCTTCGGAACGTATAAATGTGTGCTTGCTTCTAGGAATGGACAGAGAGTGATGCTCAAATGTTATTCACGTACATTGTAACACTCGTTGCTGTTGTTTCTAATACATTTTTAATCTGTTATATCAGCGACAGGTTGACAGAACAGGTACAAGAGACTAATTAATGATTAGCAACATAAACTCTAGCACGATTGAAAAATACATCCAACAAGGAACTAATCCATGAAATTGTTGACAGTGCTTGAAAGTTGGTGAAGTGGTTTACATGACAGATTGGTATTATCTGCCACAGAGAAGAATCCTCGATTTAATTCTGATCATTACACGATCGAACGTGGTCGTTGAAATCACCGCTGGAAAAATATTCCATATGTCGCTTTACACGTTCGGCGATGTAAGTGAAACTAATCTTGTTCCTTCTATTTACGCGTCATTTATTCTTCCTTGGAGGAGAAGAAAGTCAATCGTTTTGTTTATTTCCAGGTAGTAAAAACAGGATTCGCCTACTTGAATATGCTTTGTCAAATGTCCTGATTAAATTGCAATTCTAGCCGCGAATTTCGATTTTGTACAATTTGTAGATAAAATTGTGAAATCTGAAATACAATGTAGTAACGATTAATCGTCTGTAACTTATTTCAAACATTGCACAGTTCTTAACACTGTGAAAATACAGCCGTAGCACAGCTTGATTAAGAAAACCTACAAAAAAAGTTCCATTTTTCTGTTTCAGAAAAGAAGATATATAATTTATTAGTTCCTTTTTTTTTCTAGTAAAATTACACTCAATTCGATCTCAATAACACGAATATTCACCTGGAACGGATATTTCGTGGATCCGGTCCGAGATTTCTGCCATCTTGGCTCCATCCTTAGTAGACGTTGCGGCAAGGACGAGCTATGTTTTCGTCGGTAAAAGCGATTCCTCCACATTTCTCTCAGGAAATCATCGCTGACAGCCGAGCCCACCAAATCTTTCAGACGCCGCCAAAATTGCGTCGGAGTTGCATCGCCGATTTCTTCCGCTTCTAACAGTCTTCTAAGACTCTGACAAACGTTTGATCAATTCGGCCTTAATGGTGTCGTACCTCTTCGAGTCCGGTGGGTTGCAGATGATGATCTTCCACCTCTTCGGCGTATGTCCCATCGTGTTGAGAGACGACGTGACCAAACTTGGTGTTAACGCAGCTTCCCGCGCTTCGTGATTGTTGGAAGGTCGGGTTGGCGTTGGTGATTATTGCACGTATGTGCCAACTAATTGTTGTCGCGATGGTGATCACACTTTATTTTCAGTATCGATTATTGCGGACTGGACGGCATTTGTGGTTTGACAACGTCGAATATCGCGGACGAGGCAGCGCTAAAGATGGGGAGTTAACCTCATTGGCAAATCATCGGCCTTTCACCCCATAGAGCCGCCCTCCTAGGCTCTCGAGCACTCCCCCGTGGTCCGCAGAGTGGGGTGTAGGCGGAGAGAGAGAGACGGTCCAGAAGGGGTGTGAACCCCGCGTGGCGTTCTTGCCGAAACGTCGATTTTACGGGTTTATGGCATGTTTACCGTTACTGAGCGCGCAGAGGCAAGTACCGGGTCACGATGTGGCCCGCTGAAGTGGATAATTTCCGCGGCCATCGAGTAATAAACCGGATAGGCTATTGTTGTCAAGGAAATCGTAGAAAAACCTTCTCAAAAGTAACGTTGCCTGGAATCCGTGCCATAAGCCTCGGTTGGTTAAACTCTTGGTGTCGTCTTTCGTAATTCCGCCGATTGTAAATTGTCTTTGCAACTGGCAAAACCACAATCACACCTTCTGTCGCCAAAAGGTGAGGTTAATCACTTCCTTGGTAATATCAGTAGTATCGTCGTAAATGGATCTGTCCGCCGGATTCTCCATGTTACTCCAATTCTCCAAGTGACACGACGCGTGTAGAATGAAAGCCTGCTTTTTTCCTTGAGAAACGTCCCAGGAAGTGGGAGTGCGAGCCTACATTGCCAAAGCTCTATTCTTGTTCTCGAGGACGAAGAAACCTAGAAATGTTTTTTGAAAAACATCTCTTGACTCTTCGCCTCGACGGCCAATAGTTGCCAGGCCTAGGTCGCCACATCTCACACCGTGTCCTTGGCACATGTTATAGGCGTTTCGAATATTTTCTCGCCTTGTGCCCTTCAATTTTCCTCTTTCGCGTACTTCCACCTTAGTTTTGTCAAACGACAAACGTTAAAATTTCTGGAAAAATGTAAAAACGCTAAAAGATTCAACGGCCGCGATTGAACATCAACCGTCTGCCACGCGCGTCGCGTACTAAGGTCTACCGCAGCGAAAGGGTTAAGTGATATATGAAACTCTCGAAGAGTTCCACTGCGCGCATGTCCTCGAATCTACAACTATTTAAACGTACGCACACACCGCCTGCAGCATTAAGAAGTCGCAGGCGACTAGACGAATCGATCTGTGAACGAATATAGTGATACCTCGAAAAAAAATCTGCGCAAGCGTTGTAGCAATTCTATGCACCGATGCAAGATTCTCGATCCAGTAGTACCCATGACTTCGTCGCATGAGCACGATGACTAACGAATTCGCCGTGGTAAAGACGAATTTTAAAAGTTACAGCGATTACAGTCTCCAGTTGAATCGATGGTTCCTGAAACCTATAGGCGCATGGCCACCCTCGTCGTCCACTACAACCCTCGAGCGAAACGTTTCGATCGTTTTGAACATCGTCTGCTATGGTTCTATATTGTTCACCTTGATACCCTGTTTGCTCCATGTATTTCTTGACGACGACAGTTTCTACATGAAAGTGAAAAATTTCGGTCCTATGAGCCATTGGATCATCAGCTGTGCCAATTACACGTTGCTGTTGTTACAAGGAAAAGACATACGCTACTGCGTCGAGCATATAGAAACGGATTGGAGAATGGTGAGGAGGGAGAAGGATCAACAAGTGATGATGAAGAACGCGAGATTCGGTCGTTACGTGGCCACATTTTGCGCAGCTATCATGCAAAGCGGCGTTTTCTGTTTCTTCGTGTCGTCGGCGCTGAACACGGAGATAATTCACGTGGGAAACGAAACAACGATCGTGCGAGTGCTACCTGTTACCGTGTACAAGAAGCTGTTGAACGTCGATCAGAGTCCTACGAACGAGATCGTGGTCTTTATGCAAACTTGGTCGTCGATTATAGCGACTACTAGTACAGTTAGTATATTCAGTCTCGCGGCTGTTTTTGCCACTCATGCGTACGGTCAGTTGACTGTGCTTATGTCGTGGATAACAGAGTTTGTGAATGAGTCGAGGAATCGGGAGAAAACGTTTCCTTTCAAGCAAATAGGCGTGATTGTGGAGCATCATTTAAGAGTGCTGAGGTAAGATTTTTGCATTATTTCCGTTGTGTGGAATTTCGAAAGGGTTTCTGTGATTATTTTTGCGTGTTAATTGCAGTTTCATATCATATATCGAGGAAGTGATGAACCGAATATGTTTTTTAGAGTTGTTTAGATGCACGCTGGCTATATGCATGCTGGGATACTACATTCTTGCGGTACGTAATAAAGATAGCGATATTGTTTAGTGATAATTCTTTAGAATATGAACATGTTTATAATGTTTGTACTTTTAGTGACACTTTTACTGCTGTTGGGTACCTATAGACGCTTTGGAAATTTCTTACAATGTCCTTGGCATCTATAGGCGGTTTGAATATTTTTTTGCGGTGTCCTTGGCGCCTATAGGCGCTTTCAATATTTTCTCATACTGTGTCCATGGCGCCTATAGGCGGTTTGAATATTTTCTCGCGCTGTGCCTTTGGCGCCTATAGGCGGTTTGAATATTTTCTCGCGCTGTGCCTTTGGCGCCTATAGGCGGTTTGAATATTTTCTCGCGCTGTGCCTTTGGCACCTATAGGCGCTTTTAATATTTTCTCATACTGTGTCCATGGTGCCTATAGGCGGTTTAAAAATGTCCTCGCACTGTGCTATTATCAACTTCAGACACACTTTCATCTTAATTTAATCCTTAATTTTTTCCTCTTACGCACTTCCACCTTAATTTAACAAAATGATAAATTAAAAAATTTGTTTTTAATTTTTCAAACACCAAAGAAATTGAACACATACCTTTCGCCACGTGCGTTATGTACCGAAACCTGTTGCAACAAAATGGTTAAAATCGTACCTACAATAATTTTCCTATACACAGCTATTCTGTTATTTTTTATTATTTTCAGGAATGGTCTACGCAAGATATTCAAAATT
The DNA here is from genome assembly GCF_001263275.1 of Habropoda laboriosa. Lineage (NCBI taxonomy): Eukaryota > Metazoa > Arthropoda > Insecta > Hymenoptera > Apidae > Habropoda > Habropoda laboriosa. Next base: position 258,293 of record NW_017100842.1, read on the forward strand.
TGAGTTCGTACTTTATGATACTCATATCACTTTCTTTCAATATTTTTGTAATATGTTACATAGGTGAAATATTAACAGAACAGGTACCAGAGATTTAATTAATTGTCACATATGTACACAAATGGAACTTGTGAAAAATTTCAGTAAGGACTAATCAAACGAATTGTTAACAGTGCAAGAAAGTTGGCGACGTGGTTTATATGACAGACTGGTATTATCTACCTGACAAAAGAATACTCGATTTAATTTTGGTAATCGCACGATCGAGCGTGGTCGTTCAAATCACCGCGGGAAAATTCTTTCACATGTCCATTTACACATTCAGCGATGTGAGTTATCTTCGTTTGATTATTTATATACGTATTTCTCTGTGTTCGTAAAATCCGTTGGTATTTCAGGTAATAAAAACCTCTTTCGCGTATTTGAATTTACTGCGTCAAGTATCGTGATGCACCGTTAGTGGATTTATGCATAATTTTGTAGGATATTTCAAATATAACGTTTAGCAACACTATTGCTTCCAATTTTTATAAACTTCATTCACGAATCCCAAAATATAAATAGAGTCACAATGTGTCATTTAGAAAATCACAAAATATTCATGTCTCTATAATGCAATTTTAAATAGAAAAAAATCGAAATCAAAGCACACCGTTAGCATCGCTATTAGCAAACACATTTTACAACCTGTAAAAGACAACAAGAACGTTGAAAAAATAAAAGTAAACATATAAACAGATTTACAGTGTATCAGTTAAAAAACTACAAAAAATTCATCTCTCCATAATGCAATTTTATGTAGAAAAAAATCGAAATCAAGTCACACCGGTAGTATCACTATTAGCAAACACTTTTTACAACCTGCAAAAGACAACAAGAGCGTTGCAAAAATAAAAGGCAAAATATACACAGATTTACAGTGTATCAGTTAAAAAACTACAAAAAAATTCACGTCTCCGTAATGCAATTTTATATAGAAAAAAATCGAAATTCAGCCACACCATTAGCGTCACTATTAGCAAACACTCTTTACAACCTGCAAAAGACAGCAAGAACGTTGAAGAAAAAAGAAAAGACAAAAATTCACCTCTACCTTTCAACTTCCAAAAAAAAATGATTCATCCACCGCTTCTCCTACTTGTCACAATCTCCCAAAAATTTCACCGTACCCAAACATTTCCAATCTACCCCATCGAACAGAACGCTCCACTATACGCACGTTCTCCACTCCGCGCAAGTACTGTCGTCAATTTCGAAGCGTACATAGTAGCGTATCCGTGGGCAACAAGTTGCACCGACTAGACGAATCGATTGGCGTACAGTCGTTCAGTGAAAAGTGCGCAAGCGTTGAACAAACCAGTTGCACCGGCACGATCCGTGTGCAAAATAACCCGTTCTGTCGTATCGACGACATCGATGAGTGGCCACGATGACGAACAAATCGGTGTTCGTAGAGACGAGTTTCACTAGCCACAGTGACTATAGCCTCCAATTTAATCGATGGTTCCTGAAACCGATAGGCGCTTGGCCACCTTCATCCTCCACGACCAGACTCGAGAAGATCATCTCTGTTATCCTGATCTTTATCTGCTACAGTACCATACTGGTCACCCTGATCCCGTGCGTACTTCACATGCTACTCGAGAAGGAGAGTTTGTACATGAAAACGAAGGTGCTCGGTCCTCTTACCCACTGGTTCGTCGGCTGTATTAATTACACAACGTTGTTGTTGAGAGGCAGAGACATACTTAGCTGCGTGGAACACGTGGAGAACGATTGGAGAATTATAACGAGGGAGAAGGATCAGAACGTGATGTTGAGATACGCGAAATTCGGCAGATACGTCGCTGCCTCTTGCGCGGCTTTCGTGCAGGGCGGAGTTCTGTGCTTCTGTTTGGTCACGGTGTTGAGTACAGAGGTGATACAAGTGGGAAACGAGACGAGGATCGTTCATCTGTTGCCGTGCGCGGTGTACAAAGAGCTGATAAACGTGAACGACAGTCCTATGAACGAGATTGTTCTCGTCGTGCAATTCGTCTCGGGATTCATAGTGAATTCGAGCACCGTTGGAATCTTCAGTCTCGCGGCTGTTCTGACCGCTCACGCGTGCGGCCAGTTGAACGTGCTCATGGAATGGATCACGGAGTTTGTGGACGAGTCGAGGAACAGGAAGAAAAAGGCTCCTTTCAAGGAGATCGGAGTGATTGTCGAACATCATTTGAGAGCACTCACGTAAGATTTGTTTGATATTACTTTTGTACGATAAAGGATTTTTATAATTACGGTAGGATCTACTATAATTTGAAAATTAATGTTAATTTGAAATTTAGTTCCACTGACATCATTTTTTCGATGCTTATAGTTTCTTCCTCGGTTGAATTTTCTTCAGTTTCAGAATTTATATGCTTTTTGCTTTTAAAGAAGGAAAATTTTTCAATTGCTTTATAGTTCGCAAAAATTTTGCAATTAATTGCTTGTTGATTGTGCAGCTTCATATCGCGTATCGAGGATGTGATGAACCGGATATGCTTCCTGGAGTTGTTCAGGTGCACTCTGGATATATGTCTACTTGGCTACTATATTCTTATGGTGCGTGTTAAAATTGCTGTTATTTAAGTGTAGTAAGTGTTAAGTGATTGTGAGAAAATTTTAAATAATCACAAATTTGCGATAATCACAATTGACAAAATATGATAACTGAATCTAACAATAATTTGACACAACTTGCAAGTTTAAGAGATTAGTCCAGGACACATCCTGGTCACTTTCTGCACTCCTTTAGGCCCGATACACACTAGCGGTCCGCTTCCGGTCCGGTAAAATATTTTTCTTAGCCTGCTTTAGAACAGGCATGGGCAACCTTTCCTGGTTCTAGGGCCAAATTATCATTCTCTCTCCGAGTCAAACTAAATGGGTTTTCGCGTGTATTTTCGCGTATCAATATATCAATATCTCCAATGTAACGTTGTACGTGATTATCTGTTTCATACAACTTTGGCTAAAAGGCCAGATTTAAAGACTTCGCGTGGACGGATCGCGGGCCAAACTAAAAGAAGTCGCGGGCCGTGAGTTGCCCATATGTGCTTTGGAACGTACCCATTCACACGAACGCTCCGCTCACGGTCCGGTCTCGTCCCAGAAACTATCTTTGGAAAGAATATCTCACCACCGATTATTCCATTCCAATTACGATTTTGATGAAACTGTAATACGCTGTAGTCTATTTTTCTTTTTTTTTTATAAATGTATAAACTAATTTATATTTCGAGAGCAAAGCGGGATTGGACCGGGAGCGAAACGCTAGTGTGAATGCTCAGAGATTTCGAGCTAAATAGTTTGTATCGGGCCTTAGAATAACGCAGGCAAAGGCCAACATTTTACGATTACAGTTACGATTGCAATTGTGTAATAATCTTTTTCTGATATTTCTTTCTTTTGCAGGAATGGGCTGAGCAAGATATACAAAATCTGTCCACGTATTTCATGATGCTGATAGCGATCTGTTTCAATGTATTTATAATCTGTTACATCGGTGAAATACTAACGGAACAGGTACAACATTTGGCATAAAACAAAAGAAAAGCAACCGAACAAAATCGTGACAAGGACTAATCGTGTGATAATTCTTGACAGTGCTCGAAAGTTGGTGACGTTGTTTACATGACAAACTGGTATTATTTACCTGATAAAAGTATCCTTGATTTGATTTTGATCATTGCACGAAAACCGCCGGGAAATTAGTTCAAATGTCGGTTTACACGTTCGGCGATGTAAGTCAGCTTTGCTCTATTTTCCTTCTTTCTTTCTCTCTTTACGTTTATACATATCCGTCTGTCCTCACCAAGTCCGTTGATATTCCAGGTGGTTAAAACTGCTTTCGCGTATCTGAATCTGTTGCGTCAAATGACGTAGCGAGATGCACTTTTAAGAGAACACCTATGCATAAATTTGTAACGTTTGAAATACAAAATGTAGCAAGAACATTCCTTGCAATTTTTAGGTCATTAAATTACAGATCTTAAGTTACATTTCGATACATCGTCCGAGAGAAAAGGAAAGTGTAATTACATACGAAAAAAAAGAAAATATTTTCCTCGCAATTCATCGCAAAAAAAAGAAAAACAGAATTGAACTGTGACGTCGCAAAAAAGGTGCAAGCAAACTTTCAGACTTTACAGCGAGCGTAAGCATACATTTATCTCAACTTCGAGACTTTGGAACTTTACGTTGAAGATACAAAAATTTACCTTAAGTTCGTAGCAAATTTCACCAAAGTATCGCAAATCGTATACAAAAAATTTCCGTCCCCTGCACATTGTCCAAACCACAGTCAGCAAGCTTCTAAGCACAAGTGACGCACCCCCTCTGCAACAAGTTGCATCGAGCAGCAGACGAATCGATCGGCGAACCAGTCGTTCGAGGAAATCTGCGCAAGCGTTGTGTTACACCAGTGCACCCGTCTTCTTTGCCACAAAATACTCGATTCAGTCGTTTCCACGACATCGACGAGTTGTCACGATGACCGACGACCTGGAAAGTTTCGGCAGTCTCAGCGACTACAGCCTGCAGATAAACCGGTGGCTGCTGAAACCGATCGGTGCATGGCCACTGTCCGCCTCGATCTCAAGAATGGAACGAATTATCTGGTTTCTCTTAATCGTCGTCTGTTACTGTCTCATACTATCCACCGTTATCCCTTCCATACTTCATATCGTCCTAGAAGCCGAGAATTTCCATATGAAGCTGCAGGTTCTCGGTCCGCTCGGTCAGTGGTTCGTCGGTATGATCAATTACACCTGGTTGTTGCTTCACAGTAAAGATATACAAGGTTGCGTGCAACACGTGCAGGAAGACTGGTGTATCGTGACCAGGTTGGAGGATCAACGTATCATGCTGAAGAACGCGAAATACGGCCGCTACGTGGCAGCTTCTTGCGCGATCTTCATGCAAACGAGCATCATGTGCAAGTGCCTAGTCACAGCGTTCACTACACAGGTGATCGAGGACGGTAACGAGACTAGAATTCTACGTATGCTACCGTGTCCAGTGTACAAAGAGATCATTCCAGTCGACACGAATCCGACGAACGAGATCTTTCTCGCCACGCAATTTCTGTCGGGTTTCATCGTCACCGCGACAACTGTCGGTGCTTTCGGTATGACAGCGGTGTTCGCCGGTCATGCTTGCGGACAGTTGAACGTGTTGATGTCCTGGATCACGGAATTCGTGAACCAGTCCAGGGATGAGAATAAGAATCTTTATTTTACCGAGATAGGCGTGATCGTTGAACATCATCTGAGAGTTCTGAGGTAAGATTTGTTTGGTACACTTGTTGAGTTCTCGTGGTTCGACGGATATTAATCGCTGTATACCGATTGTAGTTTCATAGATCGTATTAAGAATGTGATGAGTACGATATGTTTCGTGGAGTTATTCAAGGCTACGCTGGATATATGCATGCTAGGTTACTACATACTTACGGTATGAGAAGAATATAGTGAGAAATGTGGACTGTGCTGAGCTGGACTATGTCTTTCGGGAGGTGACATACTTAATAAATAGTCGTTTGGTCAGGGTTTCAGAGACGTCTCTGACGAGAAAGAGGAGTTATCATGCTCAGTTTCTTACAGGCTCGTTTTATTAAAAATATTTTAATGAAAATCCAAGGAAATTTCATAACGACGACGTAATAGTTTACCAAAGAAAATAGGAAACAGTTGTGGAATGAGAAAGCGCTTCCGTTTTTTTTTTAATTAAATTTAAAGGTTCCATGGAAATATAAAAGTGATCATTATAACACATTACATACAACCAAATAACAATACATGTGCCCATTTTCTATGATTGTGTTGAAGAAGGTGGGTCTATGTGAATATAACCTAATCAGATCTGCGTTCCTTCCGCGGGACATATTTTCCAGCTCTGCACAGTAGAAGAACCTCGATAGTTGTAATCTCGATACTTGCAACTAAACCTTGACTGTTGCATTCCGCCAACACACGGTAGAAATTATCGCATAGTTACGAATAAACTAAGGGAGATCTGATGCGACAGTTAGGTTTCTTCGTTAATTGCTCGCATGCATTCTCTGCCCCATTTTCATCCAACTATCAAGATTCTACTGTACATCCACGCATTAACTTTTTATCTATTGCACAAATTGTGATAAAGACAATTTTTGTTTACTTCAGTGTTTGTCCAGGGATATAATATTTGTATGAAATATAACAATTGACGTTTTTCAGGAATGGGAAAGTCATGATATTCAAAATTTGACTACATATTTCATGATACTGATATCAATGTGCGGCAACATTTTTCTAATGTGTTATATCGGCGAGATATTGACTGAGCAGGTAATTAAAAATGTAATATAATAAGTTTAACACCTAATTCTAAAATATGATCGGTAATCATCGAGCATTTTCTAACAGTGTAAGAAAGTTGGTGAGGTGGTTTACATGTCGAATTGGTATTACTTACCCTACAAAGATATCCTTGATCTGATTCTCATCATTTTAAGATCCAGCGTGGTGTTTAAATTCACCGCTGGAAAGATACTTCACATGTCCATGTACACATTCAGTGACGTACGTTCCGCTTATTCGCCCACAAAAAACTATTACTCGTTCGTAGAAAAATTCGTGACAAAGAATTTTTACAATTTCAGGTAATCAAATCCTCTTTCACGTACTTAAACTTACTTCGCCAAACGATGTAACGAAAAGGCAAGTATATATCGAGTGCGTAGTGTAATAATAAAAATTGACCGATTTTTCATTTAAACACATTTTTTATAAAATTTTACGCACAAGTAAAATACTATACTTATATAATGTAAGTAACAGTGAAATATTTTACATTTATATACATGTAAAACATACCGATTCACAAAAATATAATAATTGCGTAACTTCACCTGCATTCAATGCCCCTTCATTGCATACACATGTTCTTACCGTAGCTGCACACTGGCCCGCGCGCCGTATTAATGGCGGCTAGGCGGAGAGTTCAACGGGACAAGCGGTATGCTGCACGAATCCATCGTGTTAGCGGCACACGCGCCACATTCAGAAGCTTCAGCGATCAATGTATCGATTGCTAAATACCAGTATCACTTTTCAATATTCAATGTTCACTTTTCTTCACAGTTTTACGTACGCCTTTCGTGGAATTAGGCTGTGGTATAGACGAACTCAGTACGTCAAATCATTCTTTGTGCACAGATACTTATGAGTGTATTCATTGCATTGTTCAGATGTTTCATTCGCCAGAACGCCAATTCGTAGGGACATGTATACAGATATTTCATATTTTAATAATTTTTTCTAAATAAAATATTTAATTGTTTAGAAACGAACAATAATCCACTATAACCACAGCCCTGATATTACCATGACAGCACAAGCCAATAAGCTTCTTCCTGTCCTATCTTATGCGTTAGTGTTGTGGAAGAATCGATTTTGTGATCCTCGCGTTAATCGGTTGTTTCTTCCTTGGTCCCCTGCATGAAAAAATGAGAGATCTCAGTATGAAGACCGAAAATCGATTTAATACACAAACAGTATACAGGGTGGATCGATAAGCATTACCATCTTGAATACCTCCGGGATCGTTTATTATAGGAGAGAGTCGTGCAATACCATTGCAGATATGAAAGATAACTTTCGTCGTACGGAACACCAGCGTAAACGTTAAACGTCTTAAAACTCCGGTAATACTGAAGAGAAAAGAACGTCGCCGGAATACGTTGCTCAGGGCTATAGTATTTATTTGTTTTTCCATCAATAGTGCAGTCAACTAACAGTATAAGCGAGATCTAGCTTTGGCCGGTACTGCACGACTCTCCCCTAAATCTATGCTTGTAGAAACGTATGTAAAATTAAAGCGTGCAAGATTAAGTCACAACTACCAAAAATTTATTACAACATTACAGAAACAAAGATGTACCCCAACTTTTCAACCCAAAGCACCACTTTCTCTCAGATAATTTCTGCACATTTCGTCAACCACTCGAAGCACTTTTTACACTCCACATGTCTCCGAAAACCATCCGATCGTACTGAAACTTTCGCTACATGTAGATATACACTCACGCACCATGTTAAACTCAGCAACTTCTAAACATAGTTGCTTACCCCTTCGGCAAAAAATTGCAGCGACTAGATGAATCGATCGGTGCATACATAGTAGTTGAGCTGAATGTGCGCAAGCGTTATAGAATCGCGTGCACCGACATGATCAGTAGAAAATCCTCGATTCAGTCGCTTCTGCAACATCGATGAGTGTCCACGATGGCTAACGAGTCGTTGGTAATCGAAGCGAATCTAAACAGTCTGAGCGATTACAGCCTGCAATTGAATCGATGGTTCCTGAAACCTATAGGCGCTTGGCCGCCGTTGTCACTCACATCTAAACTCGAACGAATCGTTTCCTACGCTTTGATCGTCATCTGCTACTGCTCCATACTGTTCACCGTAATCCCTTGCTTGTTTCATCTCGTTCTGGAGGACGAGAGTATCCGTACGAAAGTGAAGGTGTTCGGTCCTCTGAGCCATTGGTTCGTCGGAGGAATTAACTACACCACACTGTTGCTACGCAGCAAAGAGATACGCGGTTGCGTAGAGCACATGCAAACAGATTGGAGGATCGTGACCAGACCGGAGGACAAGCAGGTGATGTTGAAGAACGCGAGGATCGGTCGTTACATTGCTATATTCTGCGCGGCGTTCATGCAATGCGGTGTTCTCGGCTACTGTGTGATAACGGCGTTCACTATGCAGACCGTGGAAGTCGGTAACGAGACTAGGATCGTACATCTGTTGCCCTGTGCAGTTTACAAGAAGATGATCGCAGTTGATACCAGCCCGACGAACGAGATTGTCCTTGTTTCACAGTTCGTATCAGGATTCATCGTGAATTCGAGCGTCGTCGGTGCTTTCAGCCTTGCCGCCGTGTTCGCGGCTCACGCGTGCGGACAGCTGAGCGTGCTGATGATGTGGATCAAGGAGTTTGTGAACCGATCCAGAGATAGCAATAAGAACGTTTGCTTCGATAAGATTGGCGTGGTCGTTGAACATCATCTGAGAGTTTTGAGGTAAGGATTGTGTCTCAAGGTTCTCGATTTTGGTATTTTTAGATTGATCTAATCGCATGTTGATTGCAGCTTCATAGCACGTATCGAAAGTGTAATGAGCGAAATTTGCTTCATGGAGTTGTTCAAGTGTACTATGGATATATGCGTGCTTAGCTATTATATCCTTACGGTATGATAATAATATGTATAACTACTGTCCGACAAACCTAAAGTGAAGCCTCTGACGTCACACAGGGCCTAAAAGTGGGAGATGTAGGGGACCTTGCGACGGCTCGCTGTTGGTAAGCCAATAGGGATAGAATAAGGCTATCGCATTTGCTCTTCTATGGACAATAGATGATAATCGGGTCTCGTTCGAGCAGTCGGTAAGCAGATGAGCAGTTGATAATTCACCGGAATCATATTTTCAAGCGTTCGAAAAGAAATTAAGTTTACGTCGCGCAGACACCATAAACAGGCGAACAGATGCCTGCGCGACGCCAAACGACGTGCATCATGGTAAACTTTATTTTTTTATCCCATGTTCCCAAAATTTCTCTATTATTTCGATAAGCTTATTGTACAGGTTAAAATTCAAGCAATCCAATGGTATTTCTTCAAAATTATTCTACGAGTGGGAACAGTGTCAAATTAGCAATTGAAACTTTAGCAGCGATTATTGCTACGTTTATTGCTATGAAATGAGCCAAAGGTCGAAATATTATCTTTAAACAAAGCCGAAATATTACGGTTAAAGTGACGACATGTCGTCTGATTTTGTTAAATTTTTCAAAACTATTAAATAGTGGCTGCTTGATGGCTTTTATTGGCTTTAAAAAGTGGCTGTCGGTCTGTGGTGGCACGCTACTTTTCATCGCTGCCAGAAATTTTTTAACTTCTTAAGCAATTTTTTAATGCGCCGAAATCTACTTTTATTATTCAGGAATAGCAAAAAAATATGATGGCTTTTATTAGCTGTAAAAAGTGGCTGTCGGTCTGTGGTGGCACGCTACTTTTCATTGCTGCCAGAAATTTTTTAACTTCTTAAGCAATTTTTTAATGCGCCGAAATCTACTTTTATTATTCAGGAATAGCAAAAAAATATTTCCGTTTTAGTTTTCTAACTGTTAAAAAATATTAATACTTCTCCTGAGGCTTCCTTTACAATAATAATTTACTGTGTACGAGTCTGCGCTATTAAATATGTCTTACGCGCCAACGTAGGTAAGAGGACGAGGCGACCAAATAATTTTTAGTTTTCCGTTCTTTTATCAGCGTGTTACATTATCGACAGCTGACTTAAATTCGTTTGTCTAAACCATTTACCTACAACGCAACTTCCCCTCAAGCGCCTGCAGTGTAAGACCCAAGAGTAGTGGGGATGACCTGAACCGCCTATTTTGCCTCCATTTTCGGTTGTAATATCATCATTCAATTCTACGAATGTAACGTGGAATTTGAACTCTTCGGAAAGTTTAAGGCTCTTACGATCCAAGGATTAAGCAAAGATGGTGACAGGTTGTAAAGGTGTGCAAGAGGTGACAACGAACATGATTTATAGAGCAGAGTTTTCAATTTGCAACAAGATGTTAGACGATTTAAGTTTTGTCTCTTCTTTAGATTTGTATAACCGATCGACTAACTGTTTCTAAATAATATAGAAATTGAATCGGTACGCGCAAATTCAGGCGCTTGTTACAAATCATCTCTTTTACAAATTTGGCTACGTTAAATGTTCAATCATGACCGTGAAAGTTCGTTTAAACAAACACAAACGCGACGAAATGAAATCAGTACTCGAACCATTTGACAAGACATTACAAAAATATTACAAATTTTATTTTGCACAATTTCCGGTGTATTTGAACTTCCTTTAAAATCGCGAGATTGACTGCGTTCAATTATACCGTCATTTTTACGTACGTCTAGAAATAATCTGTGTATTTCGTATTACTTTCTCTGCGAATCACAAAACGTATACCGAATTATGTAAATTTAATAACTGCAATAGAATGTATGATAGAAAAAATTCGTTCTATTTAAACGGTCGGTTGTTACGCAGAAAGTGTAAAAGAAAGATACTCGTAACGTCTTTTCTTCATTTTTAAGTTTACTTCGCTGTCCTCTCTTCGAAAGCTTGAAGATATTTCGATCACCGATAGAACCAAGTGAATTTAACGAATTCTTGGAAATGTGTATAAAGTACTCTTTGAAAATCGAACACGTTTGTAATCTATGCAACAAATTTCCACCGAAATGACGCAGATTCGTTTGTCTTCATCCATCATAGAATACAACATTTGTGCAATATCGCGGTGTACGTTATTAGAATTACACATGTATTTGAATATTAATCGACTAAAGCTGTGAACACCTTAGTAAATATCTACCTGTCACCTCCTCTCACACGTTGTATGCTATTTAATCAGCTAATAAATGCATATACAATGTTTTTTAATTACACGTTTCTTAAGAGACACAGATAGAGAGACAGAGAGACAGAGAGAGAGAGAGTGTGAGATAGAGAGAGAGAGATAGAGTTTGTATAGGTTTGTAAAGTATAAAAAGATTTATAGTAATTCGTGGTGCAAATGTGCATTCGCAAAGAAACACCTGAGAAATTTCACTGTTCCATTTGAAATCGTTCGAGCTATAAAATAAAATGGTGGCCTTAAAACGTATAATTATAATATTTCAAATGAATTTCCTTACTTAATAATATTTATATTACACGGTTACGAGCAGTACTTGGTTTCACTTCTCGTTCAACTATTCCTTTCTGTTATATACATTTCATAAATTTCTTCTCGGAAACGATATTTGTACTCTTGTACTTGAAGTAACGAAGAAAAGAGAATGATCGAAGGTTCATACCTGTAGGCTCACATTTCACGAAATTATCACGCGACAACAGCTTCAGTACAACATACTGAATTATTTCATAAAATACGAGCGGTGAAGATAATTTTTTTTTTTTTTCACAAAAAATATTGTCAAATTAACGTGACAACTTCAGTACCCCTGTTTTGCGTATTAATTGCATTGATAACAGTGAAGATAATATAACGAAAATGACGAAGCACCGTCGAAAACATCTTCATTGCGATTCATAATCGTGAAATGTGTCGCCAACGTTCGAACAAGTTCAACGTTCAAGGATAATCAGAGAGAACATATTCAATTGACCGAATTTAATTTACGCAACAATTCTTCGTTCTATAATTTTCGTGGAAACATACGGGAATTTATTTGTACAATATTATAAACATAAGCTTTTACATGCTTTCCTTTTAATGCAAGGTTCTGTATTCATTGATCAGTATGAAAACGGAAGCAACAGAAGCAGTACACTATACGCGCCGGTGATTATAAGTATGGTCGAAAATCAGGAACGATCGAATTCGTCGCTTATTTCGCGTTACGTCGATCTTTTCACAGAAAAGATTTATACCTTAAGAGCAAGTGTTTTGTGAAATGTTTGATTAAATAATGAAAAAATATTTTTCAATACACCCAATGGGAAACTTCCAAATATGTATCTGGAAACGAAAAATACACGATTTAGGCCACTTTCGTAATCACCGACACATATCACCGGTATCAGCACCATAGTAGAAGGAACAGGAAGAAAGAGAGAAGTGGAGAGGGAGAGAATTTTAAATGTGAAACATTTTTTTTCTTTTTTTTTTAAATTATATACATTACTATGACTCGTTAATCTTAGATTTCTGTTAAGTATTATAAGGCTACAACACTTGTTTAAATACGATGACGACTAGTGGTCCTAGATATTCTATTTTTAAAATTTTTAAATAGTTCAAAGTGTCGAAACGACGTCGAAGTATGTATTTAAAGAACCAAAGGTAATGATCGGCAGTACACTCTGTCATCCATTCTGTGAGTAAATTATTTGATGCAAATGTGTATCGTTCGTTGCATATCATACTGTCGACGATTATCATGACGAACCGTGAATTCAATTTATTATCTTAACCTGGTATCTCTATTCGAAATTGCACGTTTCTACGATTGTAAACAGGGCCGTATTTACCCATAAGGCGCATCAGGCGCAAGCTGGGGCCTCGCTCTCTGTGGGGTCACATTTGAAAACTGCTCCTCGCAAATAATAATATCAAAAAATAGCCTAGTTACAGTTGCAGAATGAAATACTTATTTGTAAATATTAAATTCGTAATATGAAAACAAGAGGCCGGTGAAAGCGGAAACGCGAAATTCACGAGGGCCTGTTACTCATCGAGTAAATTCTGAACTGATTTATTTTTACTAAAATACAATTTTACTTGGTTAAAATTATTATCATGGAAATGTCGACTTTTATTTTCGAATGAACTTAAAAAGACAAGGGGGAAGGGAATTTGAACAACTGAGATAGATTCGTTCTTTTTTGAGGCCCAAAGTAATGACGTTGCGCCTAGGGCAGAGGCGCTTAACTTCTTGCTCACGAGCAAATTTCCCCTCCCGAGGTTCCCCCACTATGCGGTACGAACACGCAGAATGTGTAACATAAACCAATGGCAGTCGCTGGAGTTGTGGTGGGAGGACTCCTTGCGTCCTCCTCCCGCCTCGCCGCAACTCGGGCGGGACCATCTCAGTCGCATAGTGGGGGAACCTCGGGAGGGGAAATTTGCTCGTGAGCAAGAAGTTAAGCGCCTTTGAACTAAACCATTTACTTACGACGCAACTTCCCCTCAAGCGCCAGCAGTGTAAGACCCAAGAGTAGTGGGGATGACCTGAACCGCCTATTTTGCCTCCATTTTGCTAAGCTGTGACGTCAGAGGCTTCACTTTAGGCTTGTCGGACAGTATGTTGATATACTTGATTTTTACGTATTTCTCTGGTGAAAATAATTTATCTAAATTCACATTAGCAAATGGTACCCAAGGTAAAAATAGATATTCTGTAAATGACATAATTTTCACCGTAAATTCATTTGCTATTATTTACAAGGGAAAATCTCGAAGTGATAATCACTGCTTTGGACGAAACTTTGGTATACGGTAGATCTGAAAAAAATATTCGACGCGTATTTTTTTATATCGGAAATCGTCCACAGCGAAGGGGTGAAAATCGCTCTCAAAGTTGGAGGCAGTGAATATATTTAATTCAATATCTGGAAAATTATTAGAGATAGAGGAATAGTTTAAATGCACGAATTTTGTATTTTTCAACGATAAATTTAAAAAACTAAAGAATAATAAGTAATTTTGTATTTTTCAAATTTTGTCTACGAACGATACAAAATTCGTCAACTTACACCATTCCTCGATGAAATATTTTTTTTAATACTAGCATATACCAAAGTTTCATCAATATCGGTGATTATCACTTCGGAATGTTCGTTTTCCATGTTTGAAATGTTTAAAAAAAGCGGAAGAATTTTGCAATTAATCTAAGTAAATAAAAAAAAGAATTAATCTAACAAGAAGTTCATTTTTTAATTTTTCTAGGAATGGACTGATCACGATTTTCAGAGTCTAACCACGTATTTCATGATACTTATATCCATGACTTTTAACATTTTTATAGTATGTTACATCGGCGAAATATTAACGGAGAGGGTAATGCAATAATTTGTAAATATACAATCGAAGACGTGATTTATACTTACCGAAGAAAAATTCTTAACAGTGTAAAAAAATTGGCGAGGTAGTTTACATGACGAACTGGTACTATTTACCCGGCAAAGATATCCTCGATCTGATTTTGATCATCTCAAGATGCAGTGTTGTGATTAAAATCACCGCTGGCAGGATAGTTCCCATGTCTGTGTACACGTTCGGCGATGTACGTTCTCAATTATTTTTCCTACGTGAAAAGTATCATTGTCCCTAAGCAAATTTATGACAGCTCTTTGCAAAATTTCAGGTGATGAAAAGTGCGTTCGCGTACTTAAATATGCTACGACAAACGACATGACTGAAGCGCGCATGTATCGAACATGTAGATTGGCAATAAAATTCGTAAGTTTGTAATTTAAAAAGAATTTTGACTAATTTGGAAGATTCGTATATTAATTTATATACTAGGTGAAAGAAATTTTAGTTACAATCGTTTAAACCGATTTTTTCCCTAGAAAACAAGTTCACTTATTGGTGAAAATTTACCTTAATTTTCGTTTAGTTAGTTACAAATAATTAAACAAATTTTCACTCTAGATAACAGAGTCACTTATTCGTGAAACTCAGAAATATTATCTTTTCTTTTGGTTAGTTACAAATATTCTAACCAATTTTTCCCCTAGAAAATAAAATCACTTATTGGTGAAACTCGTAAAATTTCCTTAATTTTCTTTTAGTTAATTACAAATATGCAAACCAATTTTCGCCCTAGAAAAGAATGTCTCTTATTCCTGAATTGCATAAAATTTATCTTAGTTAATTACAAACATTTAAACAAAATTTTCACCCTAGAATACAACGTTTCTTATTCGCGAAACTTGTAAACTCCTCAGTTAATTCCAAACATCCAAACCCATTTTACTCCCTAGACAGCAAAATCACTTATTCCTGAAACCACTAAACTTTACCCTACTTACAAAAATTCGAACCACTTTCTACCCTAAAAAAAAAAAGGGAAAAACGCCTTATTCCTAAAACTCGTAAACTTTACCTTAACTTTCGACTGGAAGCAAACTAATCCCACACGTTCCCACTTCGACATCGTTCTCCAAACATTCATTCCGCAGCTTTCACCTGTTCCCACCGAAACCCTTTCACCACAAGTGAAACCTTTACAGTCCCGTCACAATCACGCGACAGTTGCCGCCAACTTCTTAATGTAATTTCGAACCCCTCTGGAACAAGTTCACCGACTAGACAAATCGATCGGCGGTGCAATCCATTCGGCGAAATCTGCGCAAGCGTTGTGCAACCCGGTGCATACGCCGTCTTCTTTACTACAAAATACTCAGTTGTTTCCACGACTTCGATGAGTCGCCACGATGACAAACAACTGTGCGATAAACGTAACTGCGAATTTCGACAGTCTCAGCGACTACAGCTTGCAATTGAACCGATGGTTCTTGAAGCCTATAGGCGCGTGGCCGTTAGCCTCGCCCACCACGAAATTCGAACGAATCCTTTCACACCTTTTAATCTTCCTTTGCTACTGCTTCATACTCTCCACCGTTATCCCAAGCATATTTCACATCATACTAGTAGATGAAAGTCTCCATCTGAAGCTGAAGTTGCTCGGTCCTCTCGGTCACTGGTTCATCGGAGGAATTAATTACACCACGCTGTTGCTACGCAGCAAAGAGATACGCGGCTGCGTGGAGCACATGCAAACAGATTGGAGGATCGTGACCAGACCGGAGGATCAACAAGTGATGTTGAAGAACGCGAAGATCGGTCGTTACGTCGCGATCTTCTGTGCGGCGTTCATGCAATGCGGTGTTCTCTGTTATTGCGTGATAACAGCGTTCACTATGCAGACCGTTCAAGTAGGGAACGAGACCAGAACCGTGCATATGTTGCCGTGTAAAGCTTACAAGAAGATCGTCGCGGTGGACACGAGTCCGACGAACGAGATCGTCCTTGCCTCGCAATTCGTGTCGGGATTTATCGTGAATTCGAGCGCGGTCGGCGCATTCAGCCTTGCCGCCGTGTTCGCGGCACACGCTTACGGCCAGTTGAGCGTGCTGATGATATGGATCACCGAGTTTGTGAATCATTCCAGGGATCAGAATAAAAATGTTTATTTCAGCGAGATCGGCGTGGTTGTCGAACATCATCTGAGGGTACTCAGGTAAGGTACACATTGTTGAATTGAAATTGTCCGCGAGGTTTTAATGAATTTCTGTGATTGTATATTGATTGTAGTTTCATAGCACGTATCGAGGATGTGATGAATCGAATATGCTTCATGGAATTGTTCAAGTGTACTCTGGATATGTGCATGCTTGGCTATTACATTCTCACGGTACACTAGATATATTTAGGAAATGTGTATATGGATGTGTTTAGTAGATCCTTTTTCCTAATTTATACTGATTGGAAAAATACAGAATTTTTTTAAATAGAGCTTTTTTTAGGAAACGTATAATTATTGTCATCGTTAAAACGGAGGAAGTAAAGGATTAGTCTGATTGAAAGTGAACTTTTTCTTTGTTCCTTTAGGAATGGGATAGTTGTTCCGTAGCGCAGGAACGGAACACGCGGAGTCTTCGTTGCCCAGGTTTATGGCAAGGCTATTTTTCAGAATAAAGACGCTTCGTAGCATCGCGAAATATAATTATCGTCAGGCCCGACATGAGAATTTTTGCGTTCAGATATCAAAAAACGATATATTACAAATTATAAATTTTTATTCATTAATGTTATACTGAAACTTAGTATTTTATAACTAATATTACGCTGAAATATTGAAATAAAAGGAAACTACATGGTACTGTCCGAGAGTGACCAAATAAGTACCGGACTAACTGGACTATTTGGACCGTAAAGGGTTCATTTCTTCCGAACAACGGCTTTAGAATTTTCGTTTTTCCTCGATAGCCGATGACGCGCCATAAACCCGGTGTTCCTGAAGGGTCGATCCACGAGTGCGTGTAACGACACTTTCGGTCGAGGATTGACCTGGAGGGAATTTCCGACGCGTCGCCGAACGACTTCGAAGACTTCACGTACTGAGCGTCCACGAGAAGAAATGCGAGTCTGATTGGATCGTACCCTCGGTAAGCCCACCTTTTCTAACACAATCGTAGAAACCGGGCACACGTATGGTCATTAGTGGCCGAACGGGATTACATCGACGAATCGGATCGTGTAGTACTGAATGGCGGAAGACTTGGACGGTGCCAGTGAACTACCCCCGTTACCCTGGTACCGTCGCAAATGCTATCTTCTCGTGGACGCACGGTACCCGCAGGTATCGCCTCACTTCCTTCGAAGAAAAAGCGCGCTAATGGCGCACTGGAAGGATGGGCGACACTCAAGAGGCGCGTTGATTGGTAATTTGTAATTTCGTGACAAATCAATCAGCGTGCCATCTTGCATTCACGGAGGAGTCACAATCGGACTCCTGAACAAATCAGCACATTCGTATGTCGTACTTACTCGAGACGTTCGTGGAAAAGTGATTCGTTCGTTTTACATTCGGAAAGTCATTCGTTCGTTAGATAGATTCATTCTTAACAAGTAATCGTCCGCAAACGTCCGAGCGGAACTCGTAAATGCCATCTTTCAAGCAATTTTTAGCATTTTTTTTCAACAGAACAGTTTTTCAAACTTTTTGCATTGAGATTTGGCATATAAATTTATGGGTATTTAAAATACGTAATATATTTTGTTGAAGTAAAAACAATGAAAATTACAGGAGTTACAGTTCGTTTCATAGTGTGCTTTACAAAAAGTGTGTTGACTGTTTACACGATTCCTGGCCTTCTGCCGATCTAAAATAAAAAAATGAGGAAGAATCTTAATCGGTATAAATCTGGCTATGGTCTGAACAAAAATAAAATAAAAATATCGATTATTTACAAAATAGCAACATTTTGAATTTAGATTACCGATTTTTTTCATATTTTGGCGACTTTAGCGTGTTAAAAAAATAAGAAAAAAACGGCGGATGTTAAAAATTTTGGTTCATATGATAACAGAATATGTGTTAAAGA
Organism: Habropoda laboriosa; assembly: GCF_001263275.1. Taxonomy (NCBI): domain Eukaryota; kingdom Metazoa; phylum Arthropoda; class Insecta; order Hymenoptera; family Apidae; genus Habropoda; species Habropoda laboriosa. The sequence continues at coordinate 277,003 of NW_017100842.1, forward strand.
TTCTCTACAAATTTCAAGTCAATGGATAAACTAGATCTCGAGATATCGTGTAAACCGTTTCGAAAAATGAGCTTTCGAAAAAAAAACATCTAAAGATTCATCTGTTCATTTCGTTACGGTACTTTCGAACGCTTACATCTAAATTAATTTTACGAATTCAAACAAATACTTTTGCACATATGTTACAGAACAGTCATACTTTAAGAAAATGCAAAAAAAAAATTGATTTTTTGAAACTTCGAAACCAGAATACCCCATTAAAGTCTTTTTTATCTGTTTTTGCTCACGTTCGAGCGAACGGAATTGTCTCCGAATGCTGTCTCCTTTTTCTCAGGATAATTTCCTTTTTAGCAATGTCTGTTTTTCTAGGAATGGTCTGACAGCGATGTTCAGACAATGACTACGCATTTCATGATCCTTATATCCATGTGTTTCAACATTTTTACAGTATGCTATATCGGAGAAATACTAACTGAACAGGTAATTTAAACCTAATTTAAAAAATGAATAATCGAAGATACTATAGATACTCACCGATGAAATTTCCGACAGTGTAAAAAAGTTGGTGAGGTGGTTTATATGACGAATTGGTATTATTTACCCGACAAAGATATTCTCAATTTGCTTCTCATCATTTCAAGATCTAGCCTGGTAATTAAAATTACCGCTGGAAAATTAATTCAAATGTCCGTGTACACGTTCGGCGATGTACGTTCACTTCTTTTTACACGTTCTATCTGAAACATACAATCGATCCTCCAATAAACTGATAAAATCACTTTGCAATTGCAGGTAATAAAAACCACTTTCGCGTATTTAAATATTCTACGCCAAACGACGTGACCAATACGAACATGTACGAAACATGTAATTTATGACAAATTTACGACAAAGCTTGAAATATTAATAAAATAAAATATAACATGAGTAACAATACTTAATTGCAAATATTCTTTTCGCTTTTCTTTCAAATTTTGCAAATCCAATCAAATGTTTCTGCAATTTTATAGTAGAAAAATATGCAAAATATTTGAGAATAACGTTAGAATCTCTTAAGATACATGAACAATCACACTAGTGTAGGAATGATAGAATTTCGTGTCACTGTTTAATATGGAACGAAAGTTGCATGAAAGGAGAATACTTGAGATAGAGCGATAAAGGTGCGAATTGGGTGACTGACAAGAGTATAGTTGGTGGAAGAAATATAGCAATACAATTAAGGCGTAGATATATTTTGCATATTTTACTACCTCATAATTGCACAAACATCTACAACCCTGAAATACCTCAATAATTTCACACAAACCCAGCCACACCGCGTTTCACCGTCGACTAATCAACTATTTGTAGAGAAGAGCACGCACATGCTGTACTCTAATCTTTCTCATTGTAATAACAGCCAGCAAAAGTGGTAGCACATGCGCAATACAGAAACATCATTAATCGATGTATCTCTCTTACCGTTCACCGTTGAGTGTCAGTTGTGCGTGCACTTTCGTCTAGCTAGTATCATCCCACAAATGGCACTGGTCACTTCGTCAACCGATTCGACGTGGAACACGGATTGGATGTACAGCGTACAGATGAACCGTTGGTTTCTCAAACCGATTGGCGTATGGCCTCTCAGTCTCTGCGTGACCACCTTGGAAAAGATCAGTTCCGTGGTCCTCGCGTTAATCAGTTGCTTCCTGATAGGTTTCCTCTTGGTACCGTGCGCTCTGTGCACAGTGCTCGACAAAACCGGCGATCTCGACACGAAGATCAAAATGATCGGTCCTCTAAGTTTCTGCACGATGGCAACGATCAAATATTACATTCTAATGTCGCGCGGCGGCAAGATCGGCAAATGCGTGAATGACATTCGTACGGACTGGTCTCTTACACTTTCGTATCGTCAAGAAGAGGAGAGAGAGATCATGAGGGACAGCGCTAGAATTGGACGATCTTTGGCGATCTTCAGCGCCGGTTTCATGTATTCCGGCGGAGTTTTCTACACCGCCGTGATGCCGTTGTTCGCAGTACGCACGGAGATCATCGACAATGAAACGGTGAGATCTCAAGCGTTCCCGATCTATCGCGGCCTCCTCGATCCGCGTACCAGCCCGTCGTTCGAGATCGTGCAATTCATGCAATGCTTGGCCGCGTTCGTTTTATACTCGGTCACTGTTGGAGCTTGCAGCTTGATTGCTGTGTTCGTCATGCACGTCTGTGGGCAATTCAGGATACTTGTGACAAAGCTGGATAAGCTCATCGACGGAGTGAAAGGGAGGAAGAGCTTGAGCACGCATGAACAACGACTGGGAGATATCATCGAGCATCATCTGAAGATACTGGGGTAAAGGGTGTTCAGATTTTTTGTTAATCTATGACATTTACATGTATGCAAATTTTTTTGTACCGTAGGATCACGTGTAAGGCGATTAAAATGCGATTGAAAAATTGTTACTGCCCCCGTTTAACGTGATAAGAAAAAAGAGAAAGAGAGCATACAAATTTTAAATTTGTAATTTTGAGATTTTTAGTTAAGTAAATTTGACCCAAAATGCGATCAAACAAAAAAAGAAGGAACGTACAAATTCTGAATTTGGAATTTTGAAATTTTCAGTTAATTAAATTTGACCCAAAACGCAATTAAAAATTTGTTACTGCCTCCGTATTACACGATTAAAAAAAAAGAGGAAAGAACATACAAGTTCTGAATTTGCAATTTTGAGATTACTTAAGTTTTACCTGAAACGCGATGGCCATGGAACATAATTTACATTATATTTCCCGCGTTATAGGAGGTCCTAAGGTACATGGAATATTTAATGTACATGCATCATAGTAAATTTGTGTGTACGCATCATAATAAATTTCTGTGAGAAAGCAGCTGAGTAACAGTGGAAAATACGAACGATTTTCAGTTTTATATCGCAAATCGAGGGGCTCCTGAACGAAATATGTTTCGTCGAGGTGATTGGTTGCACGTTGAACATATGCTTTTTGACATATTATTTACTCACGGTAACAGAGACGACTTATGTTATTTCCATATTGTAATGGCAAAAATTGCATTCGTCATGTACTCGTTGTCAGTTTTCTAGGAATGGGAGCAAAATGACGCTATAGGAACGTTCACGTATTTAATGTTTCTCATATCTTTAACGTTCAACGTTTTCATACTCTGTTACATCGGTGAAATTCTCTCCGAACAGGTATTTTTCATTTCTTCAACGATCTATTATTGTGAAGCGAGATTTCAGAGACATTTATAAGCTTCGTTTCATAGTGCTTAAAAGTCGGCGTGTCAACTTACATGATCGACTGGTATCGTTTGCCAGGGAAGAAAGCACAAGGTTTGATACTGATATTCGCCGTGTCGAATTCTTCCATAAAATTAACAGCTGGAAAGATCATCGATCTCTCTTTAAGCAGCTTCTGCAGCGTGAGTATCATAAATTTATCCTATTATCATTTGTACGATAATTGTTTTGAATGAAACTTTCTATATTACAGGTGTTAAAAACGGCATTCGCATATCTGAGCTTATTACGTACGCTTACCACATGATTTCATTGTTATTCTACAAAGCAAATGGTGTTCCTTTCTTTGTTGTTAAAATCATAACTTAGTTTATTAGAATCTAGAAGCCAAGTATTAAGAGAAACATCTTACCTTTTTCGATTGTCGACGAATACAGTTCGAGAAATTACGGATCAAGAACACCGATTCCTTTGAAAAAAAAATTGCAATCTTTTAATTACTCGCTGTCGTTACTCCACCTATCCACAGAAGTACACTTATGTTAACCCTTATCCGGATAGTTTGTTTATGTAACGTAGACGAACGGTTGGAATCTGTTGAAATATATGAGTGTTAACGCATGATTTTGGTAAAAGGTATAATTTGTTTTTAGGATAAATTTTCAAAAATACTCGGAACTTTTTGAAAATTTATTTATTTGGTTATTATTCGGGATTAAATGAATTACTTATGTGTTAAGTATAGTTGGTGGAAGTGATATAGTGAGATCGTAAATTAAAACGTTAAGTAGCGGCACAGATTGATAGAGTGATACTCAGGGTTGCATAGGGTATTTTACGTTTCTCAATTGGAAATGAATCAAAGGTAACACATATTTTGTGCGACTCTGTCTGAGATTTCGAGCCCTTATCTGCTCAGGTTTCTCTCGATTTGTTTGTCGATAATTTTGACGCTTGAGCGACACTTACGACCTCGCTATATTTCTTCCATCGACTATACTCAGTCCCAACGCACTCTTCTTTCGTGGAATATTCAAAAAATTTGCGTTTTAATCGCTTCCCTATATTTTTTTCACCGACTATACTCAGTCCTAGACACCATTCTTTCGCAATATGTTTCAAACATTTGTCCGCGCCTTAACCGGCACGCTACATTTCTTCCACCGACTATACTCAGTCCCAAACACTCTTCTTTCGCGGTATATTCGGAGATTCTTGGAAAAATAGCTGATACAATCTGATGGACACACTCTTACCGTTCACTTAACTAATTTTCTTTGCTTCCAAAAAATCTTCAACACTTTTCACTTACAGGGCTATAAATTCTCTTGATACGATAGAAGAATTCATAGAAGCAATGTCGAATCTCTCAAGTACTCTTCGAAATATTTTGAAAAAACTAAACGTATGAGTCCATTGTGTTCACTTTGACCACATAAGAGTAAAGTCGAACAATATGAAATATCATACTTTTCATAGAAGAATAAAAATCATTTAGCGGAAGACTAGGACGGTGCCAGTGAACTACCCCCGTTTCCCTTGTACCGTCGCACATGCTATCTTCTCGTGGACGCACGGTACCCGCAGGTATCGCCTCACTTCCTTCGAAGAAAAAGCCGGACGGTGCCAGTGAACTACCCCCGTTTCCCTTGTACCGTCGCACATGCTATCTTCTCGTGGACGCACAGTACCCGCAGGTATCGCCTCACTTCCTTCGAAGAAAAAGCGCGCTAATGGCGCACTGGAAGGATGGGCGACACTCAAGAGGCGCGTTGATTGGTAATTTGTAATTTCGTGACAAATCAATCAGCGTGCCATCTTGCATTCACGGAGGAGTCACAATCGGACTCCTCAACAAATCAGCACATTCGTATGTCGTACTTACTCGAGACGTTCGTGGAAAAGTGATTCGTTCGTTCTACATTCGGAGAGTCACTCGTTCGTTAGGTAGATTCATTCTTAACAAGTAATCGTCCGCAAACGTCCGAGCGGAACAAACCGAGCCTATTAGGGATATTCTGGTTGTAAATGCCATATTTCAAGCAATTTGTAGCATTTTTTCTCAACAGAACAGTTTTTTAAACTTTTTGCATTGAGATTTGGCATATACATTTATGGGTATTTAAAATACGTAATATATTTTGTCGAAGTAAAAACGATGAAAATTACACGAGTTACGGTTCGTTTCATAGTGTGCTTTACAAAAAGTGTGTTGACTGTTTACACGATTCCTGACCTTCTGCCGATCTAAAATAAAAAAATGAGGAAGAATCTTAATCGGTATAAATCTGGCTATGGTCTGAACGAAAAGAAAATAAAAATATCGATTATTTACAAAATAGCAACATTTTGAATTTAGATTACCGATTTTTTTCATATCTTGGCGACTTTAGCGTGTTAAAAAAATAAGAAAAAAATGGCGGATGTTAAAAATTTTGGTTCATATGATAACAAAATATGTGTTAAAGATTCTCTACAAATTTCAAGTCAATGGATAAACTAGATCTCGAGATATCGTGTAAACCGTTTTGAAAAATGAGCTTTCAAGAAAAACGCGTTTAAAGATTCATCTGTCCATTTCTTCACAGTACGACTGCATCCTTCAAACGCTTACATCTAAATTAATTTTACGAATTCAAACAAATACTTTTGCACACATGTTCCAGAACAGTTATACTTTAAGAAAATGCCAAAAAAAATTGATTTTTTGAAGGTTCGAAACCAGAATACCCCCTTAGAGTCTTTCTTATCCGTTTTCGCTCACGTTCGAGCAAACGGAATTGTCTCCGAATGCTGTCTCCTTTTTCTCAGGATAATTTCCTTTTTAGCAATGTCTGTTTTTCTAGGAATGGTCTGACGGCGATGTTCAGACTATGACTACGCATTTCATGATCCTTATATCCATGTGTTTCAACATTTTTACAGTATACTATATCGGGAAAATACTAACTGAACAGGTAACTTAAACCTAATTTAAAAAATGAATAATCGAAGATACGATGGATACTCACCGATGAAATTTCCGACAGTGTAAAAAAGTTGGTGAGGTGGTTTATATGACGAATTAGTTTTATTTACCCGACAAAGATATTCTCAATTTGCTTCTCATCATTTCAAGATCTAGCCTGGTAATTAAAATTACCGCTAGCAAATTAATTCAAATGTCCGCGTACACGTTCGACGATGTACGTTCACTTCTTTTTACACGTTCTATCTGAAACATACAATCGATCCTCCAATAAACTGATAAAATCACATTGCAATTGCAGGCAATAGAAACCACTTTCGCGTATTTAAATATTCTACGCTAAACGACGTGACCAATACGAACATGTACGAAACATGTACTTTATGAAAAATTTGCGACAAAGCTTGAAATATTAATAAAATAAAATATAACATGAGTAACAATAATTAATTCCAAATTTTCTTTTCGCTTTTCTTTCAAATTTTGCAAATCCAATCAAAGTTTCTGCAATTTTATAGTAGAAAAATAGGCAAAATATTTGAGAATAACGTTAGAATCTCTTAAGATACGTGAACAATTACACTAATGTAGGAATGAAAGTATTTCGTGTCACTGTTTAATATGGAACGAAAGTTGCATGAAAGGAGAATACTTGAGATAGAGCGATAAAGGTGCGAATTGAGCGACTGACAAGAGTATAGTTGGTGGAAGAAATATAGCGAAACGTTTAAAGTGCAGACAATTTTTTTAAATATATTGCAAAAGAGGAGCATTTGGGACTGAGTATAGTCGGTGGAAGAAACATAGCAATGCAATTAAGGCGCAGACAATTTTTTTAAATATATTTCCTAATAATAAATATTTCATTTAAAAATTTACACCTGTCCAAACCTAATCACACAAACCACAAAACCCTACTCTAATCTACAAAAAAATCTTACCCTCCTATATTTTGCATATTTTACTACCTCATAATTGCACAAACATCTACAACCCTGAAATACCTCAATAATTTCACCTACGAAGATCCTACCACACAACCCCATCCACACCGCGTCTCACCGTCGACTAATCAACTATTGGTAGAGAAGGGCACGCACAAACTGCACTTATCTTTCTCATTGTAATAATAGCCAGCGAAAGTGGTAGCACATGCGCGATACCGAAACTTCATTAATCGATGTATCTCTCTTACCGTTCACCGTTGCGTGTCAGTTGTGCGTGCACTTTCGTCTGGCTAGTATCATCCCACAAATGGCACTGGTCACTTCTTCAACCGATTCGACGTGGGACACGGATTGGATGTACAGCGTACAGATGAACCGTTGGTTTCTCAAACCGATTGGCGTATGGCCTCTCAGTCTCTGCGTGACCACCTTGGAAAAGATCAGTTCCGTGGTCCTCGCGTTAATCAGTTGTTTCCTGATAGGTTTCCTCTTGGTACCGTGCGCTCTGTGCACAGTGCTCGACAAAACCGGCGATCTCGACACGAAGATCAAAATGATCGGTCCTCTGAGTTTCTGCATGATGGCAGCGATCAAGTATTACATTCTAATTTCGCGCGGCGGCAAGATCGGCCAATGCGTGAAGGACATTCGTGCGGACTGGTCTCTCACGCTTTCGCATAGTCAAGAAGAGGAGAGAGAGATCATGAGGGACAGCGCTAGAATTGGACGATCTTTGGCGATCTTCTGCGCCGGTTTCATGTATTCCGGAGGATTTTTCTACACCACGGTGATGCCGTTGTGCACAGTACGCACGGAGATCATCGACAACGAGACCGTGAGATCTCAAGCGTTCCCGATCTATCGCGGCCTTCTCGATCCGCGTACCAGCCCGTCGTTCGAGATCGTGCAATTCATGCAATGCTTGGCCGCGTTCGTTATATACTCGGTCACTGTTGGAGCTTGCAGCTTGGCTGCTGTGTTCGTCATGCACGTCTGTGGACAATTTAGGATACTTGTGACAAAGCTGGATAAGCTCGTCGACGGAGTGAAAGGGAGGAAGGGGTTGAGCACGCATGAACAACGACTGGGAGATATCATCGAGCATCATCTGAAGATACTGGGGTAAAGGGTGTTCAGATTTTTTGTTAATCTATGACATTTACATGTATGCAAATTTTTTGTACAGTAGGACCCCGTTAAGGAAATTAAAATGCGATTGAAAAATTGTTACTATCCCCGTATAACACGATTTAAAAAAAAAAAGAAGAGAGAATATACAAATTCCGAATTTGCAATTTTGAAATTTCCAAATTACTTAAATTTTACCCAAAGCGCGATGTCCATGGAACTTAATTTGCATTACATTTCCCGCGTTATATGTAGGAGGTCCTACGGCATATGCAATATTTAATGTACATGCATCATAGACAATTTGTGTGTATGCATCATAGTAAATTTATGTATACGCATCATAGTAAATATCTATGAGAACGCAGCTGGCTAACAGTGGAAAATACGAACGATTTTCAGTTTTATATCGCAAATCGAGGGGCTCCTAAACGAAATATGTGAGTTTCTGCATGATGGCAGCGATCAAGTATTACATTCTAATTTCGCGCGGCGGCAAGATCGGCCAATGCGTGAAGGACATTCGTGCGGACTGGTCTCTCACGCTTTCGCATAGTCAAGAAGAGGAGAGAGAGATCATGAGGGACAGCGCTAGAATTGGACGATCTTTGGCGATCTTCTGCGCCGGTTTCATGTATTCCGGAGGATTTTTCTACACCACGGTGATGCCGTTGTGCACAGTACGCACGGAGATCATCGACAACGAGACCGTGAGATCTCAAGCGTTCCCGATCTATCGCGGCCTTCTCGATCCGCGTACCAGCCCGTCGTTCGAGATCGTGCAATTCATGCAATGCTTGGCCGCGTTCGTTATATACTCGGTCACTGTTGGAGCTTGCAGCTTGGCTGCTGTGTTCGTCATGCACGTCTGTGGACAATTTAGGATACTTGTGACAAAGCTGGATAAGCTCGTCGACGGAGTGAAAGGGAGGAAGGGGTTGAGCACGCATGAACAACGACTGGGAGATATCATCGAGCATCATCTGAAGATACTGGGGTAAAGGGTGTTCAGATTTTTTTTTAATCTATGACATTTACATGTATGCAAATTTTTTGTACAGTAGGACCCCGTTAAGGAAATTAAAATGCGATTGAAAAATTGTTACTATCCCCGTATAACACGATTTAAAAAAAAAAAGAAGAGAGAATATACAAATTCCGAATTTGCAATTTTGAAATTTCCAAATTACTTAAATTTTACCCAAAGCGCGATGTCCATGGAACTTAATTTGCATTACATTTCCCGCGTTATATGTAGGAGGTCCTACGGCATATGCAATATTTAATGTACATGCATCATAGACAATTTGTGTGTATGCATCATAGTAAATTTATGTATACGCATCATAGTAAATATCTATGAGAACGCAGCTGGCTAACAGTGGAAAATACGAACGATTTTCAGTTTTATATCGCAAATCGAGGGGCTCCTAAACGAAATATGTTTCGTCGAGGTGATTGGTTGCACGTTGAACATATGCTTTTTGGGATATTATTTACTGACGGTAACAGAGACGACTTGTGTTATTACCATACTGTAATGGCAATAATTGCATTCGTCATGTACTCGTTGTCAGTTTTCTAGGAATGGGAGCAAAGTGAAACTATAGGAACGATCACGTATTGCACGTTGCTGGTATCTTTCACGTTCAACGTTTTCATACTCTGTTACATCGGTGAAATTCTCTCCGAACAGGTATTTTTCATTACTTCAACGATCTATTATTGTGAAACGAGATTTCAGTGACATTTATACGCTTCGTTTAATAGTGCTTAAAAGTCGGCTTGTCAACTTACATGATCGACTGGTATCGTTTGCCAGGAAAAACAGCTCAAGGTTTGATACTGATATTCGCCGTGTCGAATTCTTCCATAAAATTAACAGCTGGAAAGATCATCGATCTCTCTTTAAGCAGCTTCTGCAGCGTGAGTATCATAAATTTATCCTATTATCATTTGTACGATAATTTTTTTGAATGAAACGTCCTATATTACAGGTGTTGAAATCGGCATTCGCATATCTGAGCTTATTACGTACGCTAACCACATGACTCCATTGTTATTCTACGAAGCTAAGGTGTTCCTTTCTTTGTTGTTAAAATCATAACTTAGTTTATTCGAATCTAGAAGACATAAGAATTAACAGAAACATCTCACCTTTTTCGATTGTCGACGAATACAGTTCGAGAAATTACGGATAAAGAACACCGATTCCTTTGAAAAAGAATTTGCCATCTTTTAATTACTCGCTGTCTTTACTCCACCTGCCCACAGAAGTACACTTATTAGTAAGGCATATTTTGTGCGACTCTGACTGAGATTTCGAGCTGTTATCTGCTCAGGTTTCTCTCGATTCGTTTATCGATAATTTTGACGCTTGAGCGACACTTACGACCTCGCTATATTTCTTCCATCTACTATACTCAGTCCCAACGCACTCTTCTTTCGTGGAATATTCAAAAAATTTGCGTTTTAATCGCTTCCCCATTTTTTTTTTCGCCGACTAAACTGAGTCCTAGACACCTTTCTTTCGCAATATGTATTACATAGTGTCGGCCTACCGTTTGACTGCCAGTTGGAGAATAGGCCTGCCGTTTGATTGACACTTGTAGAATCAGCCCTCCATTTGACTGACACTTGTAGAATCGGCCCTCCATTTGACTGACACTTGCAGAATCGGCCCTCCATTTGACTGACACTTGTAGAATCGAGCCTCCATTTGACTGACACTTGTAGAATCAGGCCTCCATTTGACTGACACTTGTATCCTTTTTTTTTTTTACGTGGAGGTAGGCCGACTCTATGTGATAAACAATTGGCAACCAAACGGTGGCTCTCCCTCTACATTCGACGGATAATGTATACAGGTATTTAATGTATTTTTTTAGCAATTTGTTTTTGTAAATCATCCAAAACGATATATTATGAAATTAAATTAATCACTCAATAAGTATTAACATTAGATTGTTTCCTCGATACGGCCATGGTGGTCATCAGTGACTAGAGTGCCTCAAATGTTTAGAATAATTAAAATAAAATAAATGTTGTCAACTAAAAGTTTTGATCGTCATAGCTAGCTAGACATTATTTTAAATTGAAAAAAAAATTATAAAGCATAATACTATAATCTTATGCTTAAAATAATTAATATTTTCTTGTGGCCGCCTGAGAGAAACCTGTAAATCTGGCGTGACAGTGAACGTGTTAATAAGTAAATGTTGTTCAAATTATGTCGTGTTTGATACCATTTTCATCAGAAAAATTTCACCAACATGTTAAAAAAAATTCCAGATGAAAAAAAGTAAAAATTAAAGAAATTATATTTTTCTATTATGATTTGTGGAGCCGTGAAATCTCGTAAAGGAAACCGACTGCTGTAGTGTTAGCGTTCGGCTAACTACAAAGGCGGGCGCGAGGCTCGAAAACCGAGTCCCTGACTCTACAAGTATCAGGTTTAGGTTCCTTGCGGAGTGACACTTGTAGAGACATTACTGTACTCAGTCCCAACGTACTCTTCTTACGTGGAATATTCAAAAAATTTGCATCTTAATCGCTTCCCTATTTTTTTTTCGCCGACTAAACTGAGTCCTAGACACCTTTCTTTCGCAATATACTTAAAAAATTTGTCCGCGCCTTAACCGGCACGCTATATTTCTTCCACCGACTATACTCAGTCCCAAACACTCTTCTTTCGCAGTATATTCGGAGGTTTCTGGAAAAATAGCTGATACAATCTGATGGACACACTCTTACCGTTCACTTACCTAATTTTCCTTGCTTCCAAAAAATCTTCAACACTTTTCACTTACAGGGCTATAATTCACTTGATACGATAGAAGATTTCATAGAAGCAATTTCAAGTACTCTTCGAAATATTTTGAAAAAACTAAACGTATGAGTCCATTGTGTTCACTTTGAACACATAAGAGTAAAGTCGAGCAATATGAAATATCACTCTTTTCACAGAGCAAATTAAATTCAAGCAAAAATTCCCCAACAATAGCCTACCAAAAATTCTATCAACTTCAAATCAATACCACAAAACCTCGAAAATTTCCAACATTCACCTATAACCACTTGCTCGATCAATTCACAATTAATCAAAAATCCAACATTTCATATCACACAACCTAACACAAACGAAATAACAACTATCCTCTCCCGTATCGCTATCCAACCGTTCGCAGCTGAGACAACTCGAGCACAACTCAGCGTCGGGAAGCAACACGTGATTGCGTCGCTCTATTCCTATCGATCATAAAATACAGTTTCATTCATTCACAACCACGCGCTTGCGTCCCTTAGCGAGCGTGTTCCTCTCTGTTCGTCGTCCCTGTTCTAAAACAGTCGTGGTTCAGTCGACGCCGCGCTTCCAAGGTGTCAGCATGCGATCGTTCAGCAGCGATCGTCCGTCGAACGATCGTTACGAAACGGACATACGTTACACGTTCGAATTATGCCATTGGATCTTGAAACCGATAGGCATGTATCCTTTCGTCTTTAGCCGTGCGAGCAGACGCGAACGAACGGCGTCGGTGTTGCTGATTCTGGTATGTTGCTCGATCCTCCAGTTCATCATAGTACCGTTCAGTCATCACGTTCTATTCAGCGACAACGACATGAACACGTTCGTTAAGAATCTCGGACCGTTGACGTTCTGTTTGACCACGTTCTTCAAGTATTGCTACTTCAGCATGAAAGGTTCAGCGATCGGTCGTTGCGTGAAACACATCGAGAGAGACTGGAAGATGTTGCGTGACGAGGATCATCGTGTTATCATGCTCAGATACGTGACGATGAGCCGGAATCTCATAAAACTGTGCGCGATCTTCTTGTACATAGGTGGTCTGTCTTATAACACTGTCATACCGTTGTTCTCGAAGAAGAGCGTGAACGGTAACGTGACTATCAGACCTCTAACTTATCCCGGTTACGAGGAGTTCTTCGACGTTCAGAAGAGTCCAGCGTACGAGATCGTCTTCTGTATGCACTGTGTCTACGTCATGATCACGGCGAACATCACAATGGCGGCGTACAGTTTGACGACGATCTTCGCCACTCATACTTGCGGTCAGATTAAGATACAAACGACGCGGCTGGAGGATCTGACAAAGAGAGGGATGCTGTTGGAGAAGGGAGTGAGTGATCGTTTGGCGGTTGTTGTGAGCGGTCACGTGGAGATCTTGAAGTAAGATGATTGATACAGGTATTCAGGGGTGTCTCGTTTATGGGGAATATGTAAATTGTCCTCGTTGGACGTTGAAAGCGAGAAGAAATCGCTGAGGAGAATTTATGTGCGTTTCTACATTCTTCGAAGGAAAAGGCTGTCGATATGTTTTTTTATTGTTGCTTGAAGTCACTTTAGGGTTACAATGTTGTATTGTAAAGAATAGAAATTTTGTCGAAATATATGTAAAATTTTTCATTTGTCAGTGGTGCAAATAATAATCGCGCAAGAAATGATAAAACTGTAATGATAAATAAATCTTACTAAAGTCATTTTGAAGATCATTCCAAGGTCATCGATATTATTTTGCACATTAACATCTGTTTCTTACAATACCGACATCTTTGTTGGTATTATATATACCTATATACTTGTTGAAACATCTGACAATGTTTCTTGGAATGATAAGAGACATGAAAGCAAGTTCAAGTGACGATAAACAGAAAAATCGAAATCAATTTTGAGTTATTTCTCTACCTTATCTTTTATCATCGCGAAATGCACTTTTCATAGAAACGAGAATAATTTAGATGCTTGTTATATATGGGACACCCTACATACACGCATATATATGTATAACTGAATATGTACCTTATATTAAAATCTGAAATTTCAGATTCACGAGGATGATCGAAAGCGCGTTGCATGAAATATTCTTGATAGAAGTAATAGTATCCACTGTGTTACTATGCTTGATCGAATATCTCTTAATGATGGTAAAAAAGTGTGATAAATTTGTCAAATATAAACGTACCGGATACTCGAGGAAAAGAAAAAAAAGTATCGAACGTATCGTTACGTAAATATCGTTATAACGTGAATAATTCGAAACTTTTGTATACTTTTAGGAATGGGAGAGTAGCGATTCGATCGGGATATTAACATACGTCACTCTCCTCACTTCTTTCACTTTCAACATACTGATATTCTGTTACGTTGGCGAACTTCTTCTTGGACAGGTAAGTACTGGTCACTAGTGGTCACTATAGATCAATAATGGTTACTGTTGGCCACCGCTATTGGTCAGTACTGGTCAGTATTCGTCATTACTACTAATTAGTATTGGTCACTACTGATCAGTACTGGTCAGAATTGGTTATTACTCATCAGTACTGGTCAGAACTTGTCACTACTGGTCAGTATTCGTCGCTACTACTGATTACTATTGGTTACTACTGATCAGTACTGGTCAGAACTGGTCACTACTGGTCAGTATTCGTCATTACTACGGGTTAGTATTGGTCACTACTGATCAGTACTGGTCAGAACTGGTCACTACTGGTCAGAATTGGTTACTACTGATCAGTACTGGTCAGAACTGGTTATTACTGATCAGTATTGGTCACTACTGATCTGTACTGGTCAGAACTGGTCACTAGTGGTCAGAATTGGTTACTACTGATCTGTACTGGTCAGAACTTGTCACTACTGGTCAGTATTCGTCGTTACTACTGATTAGTATTGGTCACTACTGATCAGTACTGGTCAGAATTGGTTATTACTGATCAGTACTGGTCACTACTGATCTGTACTGGTCAGAACTGGTCACTACTGGTCAGAATTGGTTACTACTGATCGGTACTGGTCAGAAATGGTCACTACTGATCAGTATTCGTCGCTACTACTGATTAGTACTGGTCAGAACTGGTCGGTATTGGTCAGTACTGGTCGCTACTGATCAGTACTAGTCATAATTGGTCACTATTGGTCAGTATTCGTCACTACTACTGGTCAGTAGGAACACTTACTCGAAAAGACATATACTTCTAGTCCCAATTCATTCGCATTACATGTTCACCTCATTTCTCTCATTCGATTTTCCAACGTAGACGGAATATTTAGCTGGAATAATAGACACGAGTGTTGTACCAGGGTAGTGAAATCGCGCACGCTTCCTACGATACAGAATGGTACAATCTGCCGAGACGGAAGGCTCGTGACATCGTTCTGGTGCTTGCCATAACGAAACATCCGATCAAACTTACAGCAGGCAAAATATTCGTTCTCTCGTTGAACACTTTTGGCGCTGTACGTGAATCAAAACTAGTCTTGATACACTAAGAACGTATAGTTGATGGAAGCGATACAGCGAGCTCGTGAAGTAAAGCATTAAGCGACGACACCGATTGATGTAGCTGCGCTCAGTGTCGTCTGTCATTTGTGAATTGATATTTAAAATTTCTGCTTGCAATCTTCACCGTTTTAGTGTATTCGTCATCGAAAAGTGCCATCGTATCGGGCCACGAAAAGTGTAAATTTTATTCTATTTCTTATAATCTGTCTATTTTTTTATAAAAAATTGAACAAAAATCCTGCACAAAAGTCGTATTCAATGAAAGTGTCGAAAACAAAATTTTTGGAATTTTTCGACGTCAAATGAAAGAAGCACGATCGCGCCGCTTGGCCAGTAACCCGCGGCACTCAAACGGTTAAGATGTATTTACGATATTAAGCTTCTGTTATCTTCCGCTCGATAACAATAATTACCGTATTGGTAAAAATTTACCTACAGCAGTCAACAATTAAAGCTCGGACGATTTTTTTAAATACACTGCAATGGAAAAAGCAATTCGAAATTGACGTCGAACGGCCCTGTGCAAGGTCGAGCTCCTTATATCGCTTCCACCGACTATACTCCCGAACAAAGTCATTAACGTACAAAAGAATCTCTGATTTGCAGGTGCTGAAATCGTCGGTAGTTTACATGAACATGCTACGAACCGTCACTGAATTCTAACCAAGCTCTCTAAAACGTGTTAAGAATGAAAATCCTCTACATAGATTCTATTCGATTCACCTACCATCCAAGAACGAATCTAAACTTTATCATTGAAACGATCAGTGTTGTTTCTAATGTAACGAGGAAATTCAAATTAACATTCTACGTCACGCGGAAGATAGAATTGTACAATAAACATTGAAGTATTGAGTCTTGAAACTTGAAAGTAAATTTAAGGTACTCATCGTTAAAAACATCTTCCCACGAAACGATGAAAATTAATAAAAATCGCTCTGAAGAAACAGTAGTACGTACCGGTTCTTCTCGTCTCTAGAACATCGAAGTAGCTTTATGTGAAATTAGTCAGACAGGCTTTTACTTTTACCATTTTCGAACAGAGTAGGCCACGCCTTTCTCGAGCAGAGTAAGCCACGCCTTTCTCGAGCAGAGTAAGCCACGCCTTTCTCGAGCAAACATCCTATAGCGGAGCACTGTATTAATTATATAATAATTAAGCTAACTTAATATTTATTTGAACACTTGATATCGTAGTACTCGATGCAATGATTCGGACAGATTAACGTTCGGAGAACTAAATTGAAACAGCGGAAAAATTGCAAAGGTTCGAAGGTTCGGAAAGATCAGAATTGGAGCTAGCAAGAATGGTCAAGTTTAGGAAATTATGGAGGACAATTAAGATAACTTAATATTTATTTGGACACTTAATATTGCAATACTCGGTAGAGTAGTTCACACAGATTAACGTTCGAAGAAGTGAACTCTGACGACGGAAAAATAACAAAAGTTTTGAAGGGATAAAGATCAGTGAATCGGTGTTTCAGGTATAGCAAGTGAAATATTCAGATAACATACTGACAGGTGGCGACTACATTACTGTACGAATCTCAGGAGTTTTCCGCTGGAAGGAATGCCAGTTTCATTGGGTTATATCCCCACCTTCTCTAACACAATCATAGAAACCGGACAGACGTATTGTCCCTATTCGTAAAACGTCCGACCTACCGAATTAATTATACCCTCTTCTCTATCCACATTCAAAATTACGAACTCACGAAATGCATACGCGAACTTTACCTTTCTCTACGCCCTTCCCCAACAGCGGTGGCAGAGAGACGGATACCTGTCGACAAAAAGTTCCCCAACTTCATTTCGTATTCATCGACACATGCACCCGTCTACACGTGCATTATTCGACGTTTTTCTTGCCCCGCTTCCTATCGATCAACATCCCGCGATAAAACCCTTTTTTGAACGATGACCACGCACTTGCGTTCTATGTATATGTACCTGTATCGAGCCAACACAGTGTGTTCTTCGTTCAATTCACCAACTACTTCGACACCGTTAACAACGAATCTCTCGCTCGTTCTTAGTACGAATTGAAAATAGACAGAACCATGGACGATACTAACAGAAACGACGTGGCGAACAGCCTCAAGTATTGTCGAAGGCTGTTGAAACCGATCGGTCTTTGGCCACTTATCTACAGTCACACCAGCAAACTGAACAAAGTCCTTTCGATAATTCTGATCGCGTGGTGTACGTTGACCGTACTGTTCGTTTTAGTGCCATGCGGATACTTCTGTGTATTCCACGTGAAAAACGTGAAATTGAAGATGAAACTTCTGGGTCCGGTACTATACTCTATGCTCTCTATGCTCAGGTACAGCTGTCTAGTTTTGAAAACGCCCGCGTTCAAGCATTGCATCGAAGACATAGAGAACGATTGGAAGTTGATCGATAATCCGGAACACCGAGCGATCATGATCAAGAACGCGATGGTCACGCAGAGGATGACCGTCGCTTTTACTATTATAATCTACAGTTCTGCGGTGTCGTATCACGCCATTGTGCCATTTTTTTCAAACGCTTTGGAGAACAAGAAGAATAATACGATTCGTGCGTTACCAATTCCTGGCTACGAGTTATTCGTAGACGCTTATTCCAGTCCTACCTACGAGATCATAAGAACTCATCTCTTTGTTTACTCGTTCTTCGTCAACAAAACTGGTGTCCTATTTCGTCGCCCATGCCTATGGAATGCTACAGGTACAAATGGCGAGGTTAAAGTATCTGGTCGCGGATAATAGGAAGGAGAGCGACAGGAGTAGGATGCTGGTTGTTATCGTCAATGGTCACTCGAATGCTTTGAGGTGAGTGGGTATAGCCGATGGAAGAAATATAGCGAGATCGTGAAATCAAGGAACAGAGTAGCGGTACGCTACTGTAACAAAGCTGAGGCACGGTTCACGCGATGCTCGATGAGGTCTTATCTTAGATTTAACACGTTCACTGCCACGTTGGTCACCTGTCACCGGAAATTGTTTGCCCGATGAGGCCACGGTGGCACAAAAAGTTTAAAGTTCGTTCAATTTAAGAGTAACCTCGCTCTCGGACCGACTTTCGTCCGTTCTGCGCAGTTCCCACTACTACCTACCAATGCGATGCATGCGACTAGTCGTAGCGCTATTTCGGCTAGGCCCAAGAGCGTCACGCCTGGAACAGTAGACGCAGAGCGTAGCAGAGGGTAAGACGGAGAAAAACGTAGGCGGTTAAGTGGGGGTTTGGACGTTCTAGCTCTGCCTTAGGCACGTCCCATGCGCGAAGCGAGGTTACTCTTAAATTGAACGGACTGTAGACGTTATTTTGAATAAAAAAAAAGTGTAGTACCAGGGGCTCCATACCCAAATAGGGAATCAACGAGGGAAAATAGAGAGGGAGTTGCTGGCGTAGTGGGCAAAGGCTCGGCTTTTGCCAGCCTTGAAGTCCCGGTTTGGGTCCCTCAAAATTTTTCCTCGATTCCTACAATAATAACAGAGCATAATATAAAACTATGCTTAGTATAATGAAAATTTTCTTATGGCCTCCTGAATAGAACATGTAAATCTGGCGTGTGGTGGTAGTCAACGTGTTTAAAGCTTTCTCAAGGCTTGAAGCATAATTATTATTGAGACTTTCGGGTGTAAGCTGTGTCCTTATGGGAAAAAAGTATTCCGACGTTTCATAAGAATTGCAGCTCACTTTATCAACTTCTCTTATCTTTCCAAGTTTCTGTCGACTCGCTTCTCGATAATTTTGAGGCTTGAGCGACACTTAAGACCTCGCTATATTTCTTCCACCGACTATACAAGGTATAATTCGGGCCACGATACGGCACTAAGGCCCGTATAGTCGGTGGAAGCTATGTAGAATCACTCGGGCGACGTAATTCACTGGATGGACGAATTACTTGACGTAAAATCAGTGAGACGTCAAAGTATACTTGGTGAAAGAGCTGTGGTGGGGTTGTTAACACATTGTTGACCGGTCACGAGTTAACTCGTGTTTGCACTTGCATTAGCTATTTCAATTTTTGAAACGCAGGGAAATACAGAATATTGCAAAAGCTTTGTTCATCGTGTTTAGTCGTGTCCGCTTTATTATCAAAAAAATACTTTTCTTGGTATTTAGATTTTTATCAAAATTCTACTTGTTTAGTCCTCGATGGGTATACCTGCCACCCAACCCTTGGAATTTGTCAACATGTATTTCTATTGTATATATTTTCGCCTTTGTTATTAAAAGTTATATAAAAAATATGTCAAAAGTTTCATTTCAATTTATTATGTATAAATAGAGTTTATCGAAGTTTATTTAGATTGTTTCACTTCCACGTTCAATTACGAAATTGAAATTAAAATTTCCGGTCAACAATATGTTAAGCGAAAATATCGCGTCTTATAGAAGCCTCCTAAATCTCAAGTCATAAGCTCCAAATGAAGAATGTGAACTATCGGAAAATCGACGCTTCTAGCGGTCAAATCGAGACTGCGATTGGGTCAATGTAGACCCACAATTACATTTTCTTCTCTTTTCTAAATATACTGTAATCGAAGAACCTGCTTTCACACCCAAACTGCTATTTCAACGATCTGATTTTACGATCTCACTACAGCTCTTATAATTTTTTTCGTTTTTTCTTAAAAAGTGGACAATTTTTTGTTATTTTTCGACGGTCTTCAACGTGATGTTGCACGTAGATAAATATTTTCAGGTACACGAGACGAATCTTGAACGCGTTAGAGACACTATGTTTCGTGGAAGTACTGCTGTCCAGCATATTGTTGTGTCTTTGCGAGAACCTCTGCGTAGAGGTAATGAAACGAATTATTCATCGATCTTATAGTTTTAAAAATATAGTTAAAATATCATTTTTTTCAGGGATGGAAAACTCACGATATGATTTTTGGGGTAACGATCGGCGGTTTCATGCTTTCGATCACTTTTAATATATTCGTATTATGTCATGCAGGTGAACTTCTTGTCGAGGAGGTACCGAAAGTGTTTCTATGTTAATTATACGATGTTTCATTCAACCGATACAAATAGCTAAGTTTCTTGTCAGGCTGAAAAATTCGGCAATGCAGCTTATAACATCGAATGGTACAACTTACCGCCAAACAGGGCTCTCGATCTGGTGTTAATGATCGGTATAGCAAAATTTCCACCGAGGCTCACAGGTGGAAAAATATTCGATATATCGATAAACACGTTCAGTGCCGTACGTAGACAAAGTTTAATTAATCGTGATTAAAAAAAGAACACGCGTAAACAAGATTCACATGGTCTTTCAGGTACTCAAATCATCGGTAGTTTACCTGAATTTATATCAAACAATGACCGAATGGTAAAAAAAAAAAGAAAACAATTTCATACATATCTAAAATATTTCCACATTTTTTTATACATTAAAAAACGAACGTTAAATGTTTCTTACAGATACTCTGTTTGTTCACAAAAATCACGAGTTATTTACGTGAAGAATTTCAAATATCGATTTACTTGAAACTTCAAATTTTTTTCATTAATCAAGTTTTAGAACATTAATCTTACGATAGGTGTGAGTAATATGCGTATATTGATGCAAATATAAATGTACAGTAATTTATAATGATGCCTTACAGCACTTAAGCCACGTAATAAGGTACGTAAAGAAAAAGTTTAGAATAAAATTTAGATATGCCAAATTACCTACGATAACCATGCAATCGAAGGATCTCTCTTTGTTGCGTCTCCACTCGATCTTCCCTCGTTTACGCTCCGATCTCTCCGTCGAATGTAAAACCTGCAAGTAAGTATAGTTGGTGGAAGAAATATAAACGAAGTCGTGAATCACGACGTTAAGCGAAAACATCGATTAATCGTGACTGGATCAGTATTGTAGGAACCGAGGACGGAAAAATATTGAGGGACCCAACCGGGAACCTTCGGCTTACCAAGCCGAGGCTTTGCGCGCTACGCCAACCACTCCCTCTCTATTCTCCCGTGCCGGTTTCCTATTTTTTGTCTACTTCAGTCTACTTCATTTTCTTTGTATCACTTCCTTTCCTATAGTAATTGATATCTCGAAATCGGAAATTTTCCAAATTACACACTATTGTATATAAAATCTTTCAAATTCAACTTTTCCCGCCTTTACGAATTAACTCATTCTTGGCGATCATTCCCAAATCAGGAATTTGCAAAGCTTGTGAATAGCCGAGGCTCGTTCTAACTGATCATTACAAACCGCGCGATTCCCCGTACAATTTAAAATAAAGATTTCGATCGAGAAAAAAATTCGTAAAATGAGAACTACTATGCAGAGTTGGAAAAATTGCTCTCTTTCACTCGCTCAACCTTCGATGCTCGCCAAATTAATCCGTCACGCGACGGATCGGTAAATGTGACCATTTCGGCCAATAATAAAATTGCGTGTGATCTGACATTATAAATGTCTCCGACTTTATAACGTGTCACCCACATTCATTGCAATCTTTCCAGCTCTGCACAGTACCAATATATACTATAATAAATGAATCTTGAAACTGTCCGCTGGATCCAAACTCGGTCCTTTTCGAGTATCCTTCGACGTTTTATATTTTACCCTCGTCTTACACATTCCTTCCACGCGCAATCTTTCCAGCTCTGCACACCACCTTATTTACTTGTACACTATAACGAAAGAATCTGTGCCAAGTTTACTTCGTACGAATCTCCCTTGTCACTCCAAACAGATATCTCGACGATCGCATCTCGTATTCTTTCACGCCTGTGACTGATTTCACAACCGCGCCGTGTGTACCGCTTCCATCGACTGCAACAGAAGAAGAAAAAAAACGTGAAATGCTGGTGGTTGGTATCGACCAACCTTTCCCCACTACGTTATACTTTGCGAAACTCGACTCACGCACGCACGTGGCGAACAAGTTGATCGTGCACATCTATTAAAAAAAGAAACTCACACAACAGCCAGGCGCGCTTGCGTTCTGACGCGATATCGCAATCAAAGATTCCCGATCGTGTGTGGTTCAGTCGACAGCGTGCATCGAAGCCGTCAGCATGTACGATCGATCCTGTAGCAGTGTTGACGGCCAATTGAGGAATTACCATTACCAAAATGACATACATTACACGCTGCAAATGTGCCAATGGTTGTTGAAACCTATCGGAGTATGGCGATTGCTAGATCAACGTTCCAGCAAGCTGGAACACCTCGTCTCGATCGTTCTCATGACAATATGCTTCTCCAGTCTGTTCTTCATCGTCTTGCCATCCGGTCATTACATCTTCTTCGCGGAGAAAAGTATACACGTCAAGGTGAAAGTATTCGGTCCGGTTGGTTTTTGCCTCTCCTCCATCGTCAAATATTGCTATCTTTGCCTGAACGGTGGCGCGTTCGAACGATGCATCCAACACGTCGAGAGAGAC
>NW_017100842.1:300005-312232 GCF_001263275.1 Habropoda laboriosa
TTCGAATCATCGTACGATCATGTTGAGATACGTGACTATGAGCAGAAATCTGACGACCGTGTGCGCCGTGTTTCTTTACGCAGGTGGTATGTCGTATCACACGGTGATGCAGTTCTTATCGAAGGACAGAAGCAGCGAGTTCCTGTCGAGGGAGAAAAGCAAGAATTACACTTACAAAAGGGAGAATTACACTTACAAACCGTTAGCCTATCCTGGCTACGATTGGTTTATCGATACACAAACCAGTCCTACCTACGAGATCGTATTTTTCTTTCACTGTTTCGCAGCGATGATCATGTACAACGTGACAACGGCAGCGTACAGTTTGGCGGCGATATTCGTCACTCATATCTGTGGACAGATTCAGATACAGATGGCGAGATTGGAGGATCTGGTGGAGAGGACGGGAGAGAAGGACGACGGTCCTGATCCTTTGGTCGTTATCGTTCGAGATCACGTGAAGGTTTTAAGGTAAGAGAGACGTTGATTCGGGAGAATTTGACGAGGTTGATTGGTTAGGTGAACGAAAGAGGTAAGAATTTGATGGATTTAAATTAAAAAAAAAAATGTTTTATAAAATGTTGGTGCAAGCATGTGCACGAAAATTGCAGATTTGCAAAGAACGTTGAGGAAACTTTGCGTGACTTCTGCTTAGTGGAAATCTTCGAGTCCACGCTGATTTTGTGTTTGCTCGAATACTACTGTTTGGTGGTAAAAAGATGTTGTGCCTGTTGTGCAGAGATGAGAAGACGGATAGCGAGACGGTACAAGTGGAAGAAGAGTACACTTCTTGGCGATACACGCTCCGTATCCGCAAGGTGATACGATCCGAAACCTACCGCGGGTATAGTTGATGAAAGCGATATAGCGAGGTCGTAAATGACAACGTGAACTCTGTTCACCTCTCGGATTGAAATTTAACATCTCTAGCTTATAACAAAAGATTCGTTCATTTTGCTTCTTGCAAATGTAAATAAGACGCATTTTACATTTAACATAGGCGTAACAGTACGGTTAAAGATGAGTAATCTCTCGATAAATAAGCTATTGTGTTCTGAGTATGTGTGAACCAATGACGAGAGAAAGAAAATATCGATTGATCTAGCCGCACGCAGGGCCGTACTCATTTTATAGGAACCACCGAGATTTTAAATCACAAGTGCCCAACGAAAAATGTGAATACTTGGATAGCTGACATTTTTAGTATGTTTGAATCAGTATAGAATCATATCTACCTTTCTTCATATTTTTATCACTTTTTTAAATATACCGTAACGGGAGAACCGAAGCTGACAATGAGTTGATTTCGACAGCTCAGAACAAAGCTTGAGCTCCTTATCTCACCCAAAATGACGTTTCATATTCTTTCACGCGTGTCTAATTTTGCAATCTCTCTATATCTCTTCCACTAACTATACGCTACTGCTTTAAAGTTCGCTGGATCGCTCGCTGGTCGTCAGTTCGTTGATGTCCTGTTCGTTCTCTTAGTCACGCGATGCTATTACTGTCCAATTTTGTAGATGTGACTGTTTTCGTGAACGTGTAAAAGAAGGCGGAGCCTATTACACTGTAACCAATCAGAGACCCGTGTTCCTTCCGTTAGCCAACTTTTCATCTCTGCGCTGTAATTAAATTTGAATCTACTTTAAATGCAAAGTTTTTACGAGTAATTTGATTTTAGGAATGGCAAAATAGCGACACGATCGCTATGTTGACATTTTTCACTCTGTTAACGTCGTTCACTTTCAATATATTCATATTCTGCTACATCGGCGAGATTCTTTCCGAACAGGTACTTACTTACAGTAGAAGTTTCCATTTCTTTTCAATGTATTTCCACGGTATTTAAGCAGCTTTATTGGTCGTGATTAGTGTAGCCAAATTGGTTCAGCATCGTACGAGATCGATTGGTACAATTTACCAGCGAAGAGAGCATACGATCTTATTCTACTTAGCGTGATATCGCAGTATCCGCCGAAACTTACAGCAGGGAAAATAATCGACTTATCCTTGAATACATTCAGCTCTGTAAATGTCCCATTTCCTAGAACAATTTCAATTCGATATGAAACTTGGATAAACGATAATTCAATTTTTTAATAATATTCAGGTGGTGAAAACATCGGTGGTGTACTTGAATTTACTGCGAACAGTTACAAACTGGTAATAAAATTTTACTCTTTTTATTATACATTCTCGTTGAGAAAATTTTCATCGCATAATCGAAAATACTGCCTTTACAGATGGAAATATTCGAGACGAGAAATTCTGAAGTATTTGCCTATAATTGTAACGTTTGTTTCGTTTCAATTGAAGTAACGTTGAATTTTGTAGAAATTAAAAACGAAACAAAGTATGAATTTCAAATGTTTATTGTTAGCGACAGATGAAATTTCTGTTAAATAAATCATTCTCACTGTTTGTTTTCACTATACTACCCGTTTCAGCTCCCAACAGTTGATAAAAGATCATAGAAGAAACAGAAAATACGCGAATTAAAATATTCACTTCACTGTCGTGCTCGTTTGCCCCTCACAATTATACCGAACGCGCATGTGTCTCGCTACCAACCAATAAAGTAGAGAAGCCACACCTGTAGGCTTGGCCACGCCCACATGCTTGGCCACGCCTGCGTAGAATAAGTAGGCGTGGCTTATTACGAAGCGTAAAAACTGACGACTGCGTGCAAACATTTTTTTTCCATATTGATATAAAATAATCGTATAATTTTTATAACACGTTATTTACAACATTTACATAAATACACGTATACATTTACACGAATATACGTATATACATATTGCAACATTTTCACTTCATATAAAAGTACACATAGAAACAGTCTCTTTAAAAACAATTTTTCCTAATCGTTCTGCACTTACGCTTATTTCTACCCCTCGATTACTACCACCTGTCTCTACGCCTTAAACCACGACTCTATAGCATCACCAGTTGCTTCCACTATAACTCCTATTCGTTCACTTCTCTGATGAGTAATAATCGATTTATAAAACTACTCAAAGGGATGCACGCACACGATATCTCACCAGCGCAGGCCCAATGACCTCGCAATCAATGTAGCTTGTCTGTCGTAAACAGTCGTTTTCGAGCTGTCCACGAACATGCATCTCTCTATGCGAGAGCAGATCGATCGGAAACCGCGGAATTTGAATTACAAGAAAGATATCGTTTACGTTACAAAGCACAGCAAATGGATCCTGAAGTCCCTTGGTATTTGGCCAGCCGTGTTGGACGAAACCGCAGGATTCCTACCAAAAATCACCATTGGACTCAGTAATTTGGTTCTATTATTCACCGTGATACCGTGTATTCTACACATAATATTCGAACAAAAGGATACGATAATAAGATTGAAACTATTCGGTCTGCTGAGTTTCTGTTTGATCTCGTTGATGAAGTATTGGGCCCTCGCCACGCGGAAACCAAGGATCAAAGAATGTATAGAAGAGGTGCAAAGTGATTGGAAAGAGGTGAGTGTTTGCATTCATAGAGTATTAATTAAAAATCGAACTGTTTCATTATATTATGTAGCATAATGCTTCAAAGAGGAATCAGGTAGTATTACTAACTTAGTAAGTCACATTCGCGGGATACACGAATGTATGTATAGTTGGTGGAAGCGATATAGCGAGGTCGTAAATTAAAGTATTATAGATATTTGAAGTTTCTGCTCGCAATCTTTCATTTAAGAAAGTACTGTACTAAGGAATCTCCAGACGAACGCGAAATATTCGCAGAAGCAGCGGCCACGAAATATTCGTTACCGCTATGAATATTTTGCGTTGGTCTGGGGATTCGCCTTTAAGCTTCCGTCGCCTCTTGCCCTATAATAATTCCCTTATTGGTAAAAATTAACCTGCAGTTGTCAACGATTAAAGAGCAGACATTTTTATACATACACTGGCAATGAAAGAATCAATTTCGAGTTGAGATCGAACAGTTCTGACCGAAGAAGCTTGAGATCCTTATCTCCCTCGAACTGCCGTTTTGACGCTCGAATTACGTGTACTATATATGTAGAGACGAGAAGATGGCTAACTAGACGGCAAAGAGTAAGAGGAGTAACTACGCTCGCAGCACCTGAGTTTCCCGTCGTGCAATTTTATATGATCCGATTCGTCGATATTATTGCGTCAGACAATAATGATAACACGTGTGCCCCATTTCTATGATTGTGTTAGAGAAAATGGGACTATGAGGGTATGACCCAATCATATGATCCACATTTCTTGCACTAGTAAATTTCTCATCTCTATATATTTAGTACTTCGATGCTTGACAAATTTTACGTAAACTTTACGCTTATATTAGCTCATTATATCCCTTCCACCGACAATATTCTATACTTCCTTGCAAATTAAAACGTTTAGTGTTTCGATAAGGGGATCTCTCTACTGGATATGAACAGGTGGAATCTCTCAGAGATCGTGAAATGATGCTAAAATACGGGCAAATGGGTCGAAATCTGACGATAATCTGCGCCATATTTATGTATACCGGCGGCACCATTTATCACACGGTCATGCAGTTCGCGACCGGAACGTATGTGGATGAGTATAATCGTACGATTAAACCGCTCGTCTATCCCACCTACAGTGCTTTATTTGACGTTCAAACAAGCCCTATTTACGAATTGGTTTACTTCGTTCATTGCATGTGCGGATACGTAATTTATTCTATAACCGCTGGTGCTTGCGGATTAGCCGCTCTTTTCGCTACACACGCTTGTGGACAAATTGATATCGTTATGTCTCGATTGGGTGATCTTGTCAACAGCAAAGAATCATCTGATTTAGATAAACGATTAATAGAAATTGTTGAGCATCATTTGCGAATTTTAAGGTAGAATTTTTACACTTTGGATTGACAGTCGGTAAAGATGAAATTATTAGTATTTCCACTGAATTTATAGATTCTCGGCAATAGTGCAAACAGTGTTGCAAGAAGTATGCTTCTTGGAATTCATTGGTTCTACCTTACTGATATGTCTACTTGAATACTACTGTATAACGGTGCGTGTTTTATAACTTTTGACTAATGGACTTAGGAGTTCTTGGTTTTATATTTGTAACAGGATTGGGAGAGCAGTAATACCGTTAGTCTTACAACATATACAGTGTTACTGATATCTGTAACATTTAATATATTCATATTATGCTACATTGGTGAGATTCTTATGGAAAAGGTGAGTTTTTAATACTTTTTACTTACATGCAAATGTGTTGTGTAATAATGACATCCTATTAAAGAATCGTGAACCGAATTTGATGAATGTTTATAGATTAATAAAAACTTCGTCTCTAAGTATTTTGATATACTTTATAATTTTTTCACTGTTTAACAATAAATAATAACAAAAAAATTACACCGTGAAACATATCCTTCAGAATTCCATCAAACTGGCTTAAATATTAGAACGGCAGTTTGAAGCCGTAAGTGGCAATATTGTTCGTTCGATGCCGGAAGATTATACAATATCTACAAAAGGAAGTTCCAACAAAATCGGTTTATGACCGATGGTTCTTTTGATGAATGTTAAAATAGACGAATTGTTTAGTCAAATAAATTATTATTGTCTTTACTTTTCGTATATCGTAGAGCAGTAGCGTTGGATTATCCTGTTTTATGATCAGTTGGTACCATTTACCGACTAAGACGATACATGGTCTTATTTTAATCATTGCCATGTCAAGTAATCCAGCTAAAATCAGTGCTGGTAAAGTAGTTGATTTATCTTTATCCACATTTGGAAACGTGAGTTACTATCAATATTCCAATATTTCAATTGTTATATTGAAATAACTTAAAATTACACATTTAAGATTTTATTGGTTATTATAAAACAATCCTATTTTTTCAGGTTCTGAAAACGTCATTAGCGTATTTAAGTTTCCTTCGGACTACCGTTATATAATCGTTCACTAATTATTTAATTATTTTTATAGTATTTGTAGAAAAACGAAATGAAAGGATGAATTGTGATAAAATTTTATAGCTACCTTTTAATTCTACTCATAATAAAATATATTACCTAGATGGCACTGTAGTGTTCTGAATTGTAGCGTCACAAACCACGCGAGTTCGAAAGATGGTGAACAAGCGGAATAAAGTTGCTAATGTATTTGACTAGAGATACTGGATTTAATTAATAGAATGTTCTTGGGTTTTACATTAAAAAATAAATAAAACGGACACTAAAAATATTAATATGTCAAAGTTTTGTAGCACGCTGTATTACGTAGATGGCGAGTCGGGAGCCTAAGCTAATGAGGAACATACGCAACATTTTTGCCGCGCTAAAGTCTCTACAGAATCACTTAATAATATTTGCCAACCATTAATTGAGAATTAACACGTATATTAGTATATTATTCGTAATTTAATACGCATAATTAAAATTGTAAATTATATCCAAAAGTCATACATTGATTAAATAAATTTTTATGTCTTATCTGTGGTTAGCACCATTAATCGACAAAAAAACTATTTCACTATGTATGTCCTAATAGAAAGCTTGCCTAGTACCATATACTTACATAACCAAACCTGACATTTCGCACTAATGAAACGTCAAATGATGTTTACCATTTTGTATGCAAAAGTGATGCACTTTTAAGCGTCATATATTTATCTCACATGTCTACTGTAACAGGTATGAAAGTTTTCTATGTTCATGTAATGTATTTCTCATCATTTCTGGTTTTATATTTAATAAAATAACATAAAACCATATTAAGTTTATAATAAGGTTTTAATTAATATAAAAATTCAGTGGTATAAACTATATTTTTTCAGCAATTCATCATAGCATGTTATAGCAGAAAAATATCAATAAAATGACAGACAAAAGAACAGTAGGAGGCATTCCAATTGAATGTTTAACTGGAGAATCTGTAGCTATCTGGTCTGGCTGGCGTACATTGGAAGATAGAGAACTTGTCAGAGAAGCATCTGCAAAAGGCACTCATATTGATCTTGCTTGTAAATGTTTAGCCTGGAGGAAAACATGTTCTATCGAAAATGCTCAGGATTATTTCAACCAAGAAGTAGAAACCTGGGTTATGGAACTTTTAAGAAAGCACCAAATTTATAGAGCTTCTCATATTTTAAATAATATGGTATATCAAATTTAAATTACTCATAAACAATGTTTACTATAATTTATATTTAGTATACTTTATTTATAGAGCAAAAATCCAATGGAATTTATATTTGAAATTTGTATGAACTGCAAAGATTCTACATTGAGGGATTATCTGGCAGAACATCTAATAAAGGTTTTACATTTTGAAACTGAACACATAAATTCATGGAACATTCTTAAAAGCATTGTACAATTTGAACAAAAGTATATGTAAGTTTCTTTGTAGGTATTAATTTAAATAGAACAAAAAACAAGGGTGTACTTTTTTTTAGGATCAAAGATGGTTTAAGTTCTTCCTTATGTATAAATGATATTATAAAATTACCAGAAGTTATAAAACAAGCATTATGCACAGAATTATATTTCTCTGTAACTGAGCAGTCTCTTTTAAAAAGCATAACTAATAGTGTACTATGGGATTATTTGCTATCAAATAATAAAATTGAGATGATAAGATTTTGGATTGATATTTACTATGGTAGTAATACACTAGATGAATCAAATGAGATTAATGAAGACTACAAGTCTTTGTTTACTACTTTGGATATAGTACCAAATATGATTGAAGCCATTGATTCTTCAAATGCTACTACTCTTGTAAAAGATTTAACTAAAAATCATCTGTGTAGGTATGTCTGTTTACAAAATACTTATTTAGGCATACAATTGTTTTTACATATTCATTTTGATATATCTGAATATATAGGTATGGAGTGTTTGCACAGAAAGAGAAACAGGATGTAAAGTTATTATTAGCACGTATTTTTAGCAGTGCTATGACAATATCAGAACTTAATACTATATTATCGTATAAGTCATGTAATATTACTAAAACTGAATTTAAAAGAATTGATAAAGAATTGTGTCTTGCACGTTGTTTAAATCAAACGGATACTCAAGTAGATAAATCCAAGATTACAAAATTATATGATGCTTTAACACAAATGTGTGAAAGTCAACAACCATTTGAAGATGCATTAATAGAAGGAATTTTTAAAACAATTTTCTATCTTTCTGATGATGTCAACGAATATTTGAAACAGAATTATTTAATAGTTTTAGTATTAATATTTTCATATTTGTCTAAAAACAATATAACAAATAATCAAAATAAGGACACACACATAAGAGAAAATATACTGAAAGATATATTTACAAATCAAAATGATTTACAACTAGGTGCCTACAGTATTTCAAATGAAGTTCTTCAACATACATTAAAACAAGTTCCAATTCTTGAGTGCATTATAAAAAATAAACAAAAGGAAGAAGTTACAATGTATGATTTATTAGATGGTTATAAGAATTTAAATGTGAAGCATTTATATGAATGGCGTTTCAATAATGAACCAATGCCTCATTTTTCTAATGAAGCTCTTGCTAAGAAATACGGATATACGGAGACATTAACGTATGAATATTATTTAAAAGAAGCCCGTCCTACTATGGCTCTACTTACTCTAAAACGTTCCCAAGGAAAAGTGATTCGAAATACATTTTCTAGAAGGTAAAAAAGATCTGTTATAGTGTACGTTTTTGTTATTTAAAAAATATATTATGAACACTTTTACTACATTGCTTTTAGGAAACACAAAGCAGCTCTATATGCGCATATTCTTGCCTTACAGAATTTAGATAAACCAGAAGTATTATGCACTTGTATTTCTTTCATTGAAATGTTAGGAATTGATTCAGAAAATTTGAGGCTCCATATAACTGTGGCAAATTATATTCATAATGAGATTAATGTTCCTACTGGTAATTGCTTTCATTGAACATGTAACAAGCTTTGTAGTCATAAATCTCCAATTTACGTCATATTATTTTATTTTATTTATAGGTAATTTACTAACAAATATAATGTACAGAAATGAGGATGATTTGATAACTATAATGTTCTATCTTGAAAATAGTTTTCAAGCAAATTTAACAGAAAATTTAATTGAAGATAGTCAACAATTTGTAAATATATTAAAAATGTGGGATATTATCGTGCGATTTGCACGAGCGCATAATTTTCCTTTGCCAGTCAGTTTACTAGAATTCTTGGCAAGTCATAACCACTGGTTTGAATTTGTTTTAATTTGCCATATTTTTACTTATCCTTTAAATCAGGTAATAATTTGACTTTTAAACAATTCATATATAAAATTAGGAGAACGTTACATTATTTTTTATTTGTATGTTTCTAGGTATTAGAGAGTATTAAACATTTTGAAGATACTACTTTAAAAGAACATTTACAAACTTGTTTGAATAATACACAACTTACAAAGTCTCAGTTAACTGTTTGCACTGAGCAGAAGATAAAATCACGTGATACTAGACAAACATTGTATTACAAAATTGGAGTCAAACAAAGTGTAAGTAACAAATGTTATAAATGCATAACAATTTTTGTCAAATATTGTACTATATTATTGTAAAACAGGAATCTCCTATATCTGGTTCTCCAGTATCAACAAATTCAGCAAGCACTTCTGATTCTCACAGTATGTGTGAATATGTTGTAAATGACAATATCTGTTCTCCAGATGATGATTTGTGGTCAATTATTCTGAAATGTCACCAAAGCCCAGATCCATCTGGAGCTTTAATAAATTCATCCTGTCTAACTTCAAGACCTTTCCTCACAGTTTTAGCTACCTGTTATGAGGTACTTTATATTGACAATTTCAATTAAAATATCTGTACTGCTTCTATTATTAAAAATCCCTTTTAGCCATCTTCAACTGCAGTATATTGTTATTCATGGATGGTAATATCTACTAGAGATAAAGAAATCCTTTCTAACTATAAAGAATGTTTAGAACAACAAATATGGACAGCGAATCAAGTTTCCAATTTGTTATATCAAATGGTAACATGTGGATATACTAATAACCTTAGCAAAGCATACAAAATTTTTATGCCTGTAAGTATGCTTTATTTATTTAAATAATAAAACTTGTTTTGCTGACATTATTTAATTATAGGAGAGTCCTTTCAATTTATTTTTTGAGTTCCTCACTCAATGTGTGAATGGTGATTTCAAAGAATGTCAACAAAAGTTATTGGAATTCAAAGAGCAGTGTTCAAATCTCAAATGTAATGTACGTATTAAATACCATTAAAGTGTTTGATACTTAAACAGGTAATGGAATAATATGATAGTTGTGTTTTTCTTAGAAAGCTATGGATTGGAATTGTTCCGATAACATGTACTTGAATAATGTATACTGGGTTGCAACTGTTACAATTAAATGTGTTATTGCAACACTTGCTTATAATCTAAGAAGCACACATTTGCAAACAAAATTTCTTGGACTTTTGACAAGATGTAATTTTCACGAGAACTTTCCAGGGTTATTTACAAATCATAAAAATTCTTCAAAAAACTAATGTTACGTTAAATTTTGCGGCATTCACTATATCAAACAACGTACATAATTATGACACAGAAATTCAGAGATGTATTAGTGATTTACTAAAATCTGAAAATTATGATAGTGCATTAGAATTATCAGATGTAGCAAAATTAAATTCATCTGAGATAATCTTAGCTCAGGTAATACCTCATTTTTAGCATTTATAATTTTTTATATCTATTCTATACCGTTTATTCAATAATATTTATAGTATCGAAGTAAATTTAAATATTACATGCACAAAAATGGTAAAATTGAGGATAATTTTTGGAGCAAATGTGCGTTAAATTTTAAAAAATACAATGTTCCACATAAAAAGGCGACAGAATTTTTTATTGAGCATGCTGAAAGAGATACTTCTCATAAAGAAAGGTATATAGTTTCTCTTCTTAAATAGTGATGCTAGTATTAAACAAATTGCAATAAATAATAAACGTATATTTTAACAGGTATGAAATATTAAAATTGGCGTTTGAAACATTAAAAAATGTTGAAGCAGAACAGCAAAATATTGATGTATTAGAAGTAGCAATGTGGAAATCATGTATATTAGCTGGTCCTGAAAATATACAATTAGATAGAGGACCACACATCTTCAATAAACTAAAAACTGAATTGTTATCAGGATTAAATAAACTGAAATTTTGCTATGCATTAAGTACCATACATGAGAAAAATGCAACTGAAAATTTAATTAATAAGTTAATTGATTTAGGTAAATTGGATACTGCTTTGAGAATAAGTATAATTTTCAATTATGAACATAAGGTAAGTTTTATTAAATTCTAATTAATTACTATGTATATTAATATTTTTATTTTCATTTACAGGATTTACAAATACTGCTGTTATGTTTGAGTTTAGCAGAAGGAGAAATTTCACCGAATGAATTAACTATTGAACAACAAAATCTTTTGAAAGATGCAAATAAATACGGTGCCTTAAAGAGTCGTAGTTTACAAAGATTTTCGTCGTCCTCTTCATGTATTTCTAATTTATATTTTCGTTGCAACAAACTGTCAAGTCCTGCGTATTTATAGCCAAACTTTCTGTTACAGTAATCAGTTCAACCAATATTAATGAAAGTAAACCAAAAGAAGAAAACATTCATAAGGTACAAGTCGATTGTTTATCGATTTTACAAAAATCACTGGATATTTTGGAACATGGATTAGACATATGCCTCAGAATTGTTTTGTGTTATAAATTAGCAACAAAACTGGGAAAAAGTTACCAATTATTATTAACGTTGAACAATCCTACTCAATTTTTACAAGATGTTGCAGAAAGTGATATTGAGGATAAATTTGAAGTTATTGATAATATAATTACTGCTTACAAAATAAACAGTGAAACTGTTGCATCATTTTTGGCTGAAAATATTACGACAAATATTTCCCGCGCTGTAGAAGGTATATAGTAATGTAGTTTTTAAAGGTACTGTAAATATATAAATTTCTTTTTTTTTATAGGTGGATTTGAAGATAACGTTTCCTTATGGGGATACTCTTTAAATACAAATTTTCGTGTAATTATGGAATTGTGCAATGATGTTTCACTGCTTGGTTGGCAGCTCTTAAATACTGTAAATAAATTGCTTGGACATCCTCATGATGAAAAAATAAATGGTATTCCAATAAAATATAATTATCACT